>NW_026925383.1:0-25805 GCF_032062105.1 Saccostrea cuccullata | reverse complement strand
GTTTGAAAATAAACTATGTGTAATCTGTCTTTGATCTTAGAATAATGAACATTTCCTGTCTGTTGATGGTTTATGTATAGTAGTGATGAGGCCTTCATGCATGCGAGCAATTCTGTGCGAATTGCAGAATTTTCAAATTAATAAAAACGATGGAAATTAAATTAATTTAATTCTAACTGTCATTGAATGAAAATATTATATGCAAGTAATACACTCACAGGAAAATGCTTATTACTAATAATTACAACTGATAATCATTACTTTTTAAAGTTAATTTAAATAAAATAAACATAAATTCTATATACAAAGCAGAGGAAGAATGAATGCTGTCAAAGTACTGGATCACATTATGATCAACAGATTTGAGTTGAATTCATGAAACTCTTAAGATGGATGGGAGAGGGGTCTTCAAAGTAAACATGATTATTAACAATCATTATATAGCCCGTGTTAAGCCACAGCATGTTGAAAACTTCATAGGGAAGGATTGCTTGTGATATGAAAGTACAGGTCATTTTATTTGGAATCTAAGACATAAAGCAGGACTTCCTTTCTTAACAGTTGGATGAAGATGTTCGGAGAAATGGAAAGCATAAAGAAGGATATTAAAATGCACCCACAAGATATATACCATATACAACTAATTCTATTTCATAAAAACTCGTTCTGAAGCAATTGGAAGGTTTTTTAGCATTTTCTCTGTGAAGTTTTATCACTACACTTCATACTATGTGTAATCCCCTGAAACTACATAAATGACAATTTTCCTTTAGTAAGTGTCTTCATATAAATTTACTTATCTATATATAAGTATGATATATTTTGAGAAATGTGATTTAAAAAAAATAAATTAGTTAATATTTTAAAGCAGTTAATGAGGATAAGCTGGCATTTAGTGCTTTGTCGTGTCCTTAATGTTACAAAATGTATGTATTCTGGCTAACGTAAAAGTTTAGAAACCATGCTTTATATTTCAGTTTTGAATGGAACATGCAAACTTGAAGATCTTTCGTTTTGGACTCTGTACAAACTTCTGCAGTTTGGGCTTCAAATAGATCCTCCTGCAAAAGGATGGAATGTAAATCCTGAAAACAACAAGTCCCTGTCAGATGACCTAGAAAGATGCCATCAGTATTTAGAGCAAATTAAAAGTCCTCATATTTCTTACGAAAAAATGTCTTTAATGTGGAATACTTTGTCAGAGGTAAATTAGACAATGTTTTCCCAGTATTGAAAAAATTGTGCAGAAACTTATAACGAAGAACTATACATCTGCTTTCTTTTTTTACTGGACTTGTGACTTTAATTTCACATTTGTGTGAAGCTAAATTAGAGAAAATATTAAATACTGAGTATACTCCTATCCAACCTTTAATGCATTTACATTTTACATATTTATTAGGGTTATATTCATTTGCTTACACATTTATCACCTTTCTTTTGACACTTAATTCAATTCAATTAACTAGAAACAGAGACACTAGACCTAGGGTGTTTATTTCATTTATTGCTGTGTCCATGGTTCAAAGTCCAAATGATTCTTTCTCTACATCAGTGAGGTAAAAACTTGTAGATGTAGAGTCTCAACAGAAATTTATGTAACCTTTATTTAACTTTTTTCACCTTAAGTGTAAAAAAAATCGATACAATCTTTTAAATATTTCTTATGTTGTTAAATGTACCTGTTTAATCGAAGAAAAAAATTAAAACTTGGCCTTTTCCATAACCCTTACCTCATGTTTTTTCAATTTGTGTTTTGCTCGGCTTCAAAGGAACTATTCCAGAAAATTTTGGATAAGTTTATGCATTGATTATTATTAGCTGAGGATTTATCAACTTTATCTTTTTATTTTTTCTTAATTCCCCCACTGACCTTTTGACTACTTTTTAAGTATAAGATTCAGCTTTGAAGAATGAATTGCATACAATAATATGACTTTTCCTGTTGCACTATTTGTGAACCCTGGAAAGTGTATTCATATCGTATGGGCATAATACTTGTTACATGTTTTAATCATGCGGGAAAGTTTTTATACCCCACCACTTAAAAAGCGGGAGGATATATAGTAATCGGTATGTCCATCCATCCGTCTAGCTGTCCGCCTGTTTGTCTGTTACGCCTTGGGGTACCCATCTCTTATCAAGTTACTCGTCTTATTCCACTGAGTGAAATTTTATGACACTACTTCACAGAATCTTTATTACATACTTTATAAAAGGAAAATTTCGCCCCTTTCTCCCTTGTCACAAGTGGGCGAATTGAAAACGGGGCGAATTCAAAGGACACGGTATGATTTGTTAAACAGAACTGTGACTTAGTGAATTTAAAACGGGACAAAATTGTTAACAAGACTTCAGTGTAAAAGGGCGAAAATAACACAGGGCGAAAATAACCTTGTATACAGTATTGTCATTGTGCACCTCCTATATTACTTTTTGATCCGACACATATTTTTGGGTTTCCCACAGAAAAACATGGACACTGCCTTTATATTCACATGGGAGGCGGGGGTATCATTTAGTGAGCTCATTGCTTATAATACCTGTAGTTTTGTTCAATGATCTCAATTCATTAGCTGAATTACACTGTTACAGATATGGGTTTGAGTTTCTCTACATTGAGGATTATGTATTTTCAGGCCTTGCACCGCATTATCAGAGAATGGGAAGAGATCCACCTCATAGTGAACGCCTTCAGAAAAATGGTATACTGGACAACAAATAGTAATACAACTACAGTATTTATGCCAGAGAATATATTAGGTAACGTATTCAAAGATAAAAAAAAATGGAAATCAATTCATCTTGTGAATATATTTCTTTTGTCACGACTCCTTTCTAAATAATGATATGATGATTCAAAAACATGTTTACAAGTGGTTTTATTGCCACAAAAAATACTAAAACACTTGTTGTAAACAGTGCATCTGCAAAATGTTGCTTTATGTGCTGGGACCAGTAGAAATATAATCATGTGATGATTTCCCTTCTCATTAATGAATACTAAAGAATAGATGGTTTTCGTACTGCACCTCATCATCAAAATTTTCTTTTTCATGTTTGCTCCATCGTCTGGCATAATATTCGAAAGAATTAATAAGATTTATATCTCAAACTGGTCATTAGGAATTTAAATGCTTATGAACGAATAAATGCCTGCCCTGTGTTTCCAAAAATCCATCTCTACAGCCATTGCTAAAGTATTAATATCATAGATAATAATGTTAAAATAATAATAATAATGATAATAATAAAAATAATAATAATAATAATAAAATAATATTATTAAGATAATTTAACAACCGTATATAAGCACATCTGAAATGTTCAATCACTTCTGAAATAGATAGATAAGATATTAAGAAATTAAACAATCTCTTTGCTAAGGCCTTGTACAGATGTATATAAATCTGTATGCTGAAAAAAGGAGGTTTTGTTTTACTTTTTATTCGTCATCCTATGCAAAAGTTTTTCAAACATTTTTATGGATAACTCTCATGCTTGCATATTTATGTTTTCCCTCATAGTTTAAAACATGTTTAATTCTAACTAGTGATTTTTTTTAGTTCAAAACCGAACCCTAATAGAAGGATGGATTGAAGATGATCTTTTATTTGAAGAAACAAGAGCATCGAAAAGAGCAAAAGAAGCAATAACATCAAAACCAATATCAATTTTCATAGGTGGGCGGGGTTCTGGTAAAACTTTTTTGGCAAGACATATCGCACTTGAATATCAATTGAAAGGATGGGAAGTTGTTTCAGTATCATCCCCTGAGGAAATAAGGAGGTATGGAAATATGGACAAAAAGCAGATGTTCATTCAAGATGATGCTTTTGGTGTGTATGGTATAGATCAGGCTGCAATTAACAAGTTTGAAACTTGGAAAGAAGCAGTGTTAAATATTTTAAAGAAAGGTTCGAAATACATTATAACTTGCCGGAAAACAATTTTTCTTGCCAGTGAAATAAAATCAAATTTGGATGAGTACAAGTTCGACTTGGAGTCTGATGAGCATTGTTTAACAGAGGATGAAAGAAAACGTCTCTTTGTACGCCACTGTGAAGAAAAGAAGGTAAAAGAATCTGTGTATAAAGATGTTCAACTTCCACCACCTCCCTTCATGCATATGTTTCCATTGCTGTGTCACTTGTTTGCCTCAGTCCCACAGGATGTTTCATTTTTTAATAATCCTTGTACACATTTGCTGGAAGAGTTCGGGATGATGTATGAGCGAGATTGCAAGAAAGTGGATTATACGTCATTGGTTTTATGTGCTGTAAATGAAGGAAGTATTTCTATGGAAAATTTTCCTGATAATGACATTCGAAACGACATTTTAGATAGTTGTGGTTGTAATTTGGGTACTTCAAAAAGAGAAGTAATTGATTCACTGGGACGAATGCTTGGGACTTACACAATAAAAGTAGGCGAACAAATATCATTTTTACATGATGCCATTGGAGAGGTAGCGGTTTGTCATTTTGGAAAAAACAATGTAATTCAAGTCCTCAAGCACTTTTCAATTACTTACATTGTAAACAATGTGTCCTTTTCGAAAAAGCCTGAGGAAGACTTAAAGTTTTTCATGGAAGAAAGACATTTCGATTTACTTGCAGAAAGAATAATGGACGATATCATAAAGGGAAAACTCTATGAGATTTTCACGAGCAACGTATTTGACTATGATAAATTTCGTACAATATTTGTCGAGAAAGTCAAATGCATGGACATGCCAAAGTTTATGAGGACTTTTATTGAAAAAATACCAGAAGATCCATCTTTTAAAGAGAAAATAGACCTTGTGACATCTAAAGCAGAAGTTCACAAGGCTTCTGAGAATCGGAAACACTTGCTCATTCAAGACACCTATGTTGAAAATCAGTCCGAGAACAGATCCATAAAAACTATCAGCTGGTTGGTATACTATGCTCATATAGAGATACTGCAAGCTGTAATAAATCGTGCAAAAGACGGTGTTTTAAACTTGCTTATTGGGACTTCTTCAGAAGAAGATGCGCGCCTTTTGATTCTTGCTTGCTATAGAGGAAGAAAAGAAATCCTCCAATTTTTGCTACCATATTGCCAGGAAAATAGCAAGAACATCTCCCCGCTTAAGAGCAACACATCAGACACAAATTTTCATCGTTTTCTTACACCACTGACAGCAGCAGCTAGCTTAGGGGAAACCGATTTGCTTCAGTGTATGGTGGATCTTAAGACAACTGCAGGTGGAAACCTTAATTCTACTGATGGATGGGGTGATACTCCACTGATGGCAGCGGTCAGGGAAAACAAATTGGAAACTGTCAAATTTTTGATTGAAAAACTTAATGCTGACATTAACTTCCAAGCATCTGATGAAGTAACAGCGTTGTATATTGCTTCAGAAAAGGGACATGAGGAAATAGTCGATTATCTTTGCACAAAGAATGCTTTAATTACAGATAAAAAGAGTCCAATTCACGTTGCATATAAGAATAAGCACTACAACATTATACAAAAACTTGAGGAACAAAAAGTTAAATTTTGATGAAAGTGTTTAAATATTGACACCTTTGATGGACCACACGCTTTATCAACATCGTTATGGCTACATAAACAAAACAGTACTTAGTGTTTATGGAATATGTTTACTGGAGCCACAAACAAAAATAACCTCATTGTACCAAAAATAGAATAATTTGCAATAAGTTATGACATGTATATCAAAACACATCTCAATCATTGCTGTCACTAATCAATTCAAGTTACTCATCGCATTGCAGTTACCGACATAATGTCATCAGGTTCAAATTTTATATGCTTTATGTGCAATAAGAGGAGGATAAAGATTTCATACTTAGGAGAAATGCAATTTTATTGTAAAATAGAATTACCTTAACAAATGTTTCTTAGAACATAAATACTGCTGTATTACCTTTGTTTGGTTCCTTTAGGTAATTAGGTCACCTGAGCTGAAAGCTCAAGTGAACTTTTTTGATCACATTTTGTCTGTAGTCTGTCTGTCCATCCGTCTGTCTGTCTGTTTGTATGTAAACTTTTAACATTTTCGACTTCTTCTCAAGAACTATTATGCCAATTTCAACCAATTGGCCACAAAGCATCCTAGGGTGAAGGGGATTCAAGTTTTTAGCTCTTGTGAGCCAAAGGCTCAAAGAGCTAATGCTATGGCCATTTGTGCGGTGTGCGTCGTGCGGTGTGCGTTAACTTTTTAGAATATGGGCCATAACTCAAGAACCCCTTGGCCAATTATTGTCAAATTTGTCACAGGGTATCCTTGGCCCAAGGGCTACCATTTGTACTAAAATTAGGGGTGGGACCCTAAAACAAGGGGAGATAATCCCAAAAATAAAACCAAAAGTACTGGTTGCTAAAAAATCTTCTTCTCCAGAACCACCAGGCAGATTTTCACCAAACTTACATACAAGGGTCAGGATATGTTGAAGATTAAAAATTGTTCAAGGCATGACCCTGGGGCAAAGGGCGTGGTCTCAAGGTCACTTCAAAGTTGACCAAAATTTACACTTATAAAAAACGTTGATATTTTGCTTACTATAAAGACTAGGATCATCAAATATTGTAAGTTGATGCATCTCAGGACTTGACATCATGTTAATACAAAAGTAGGTCACGATGACCTACTTTCTAAATTTTACGGGCTTTTGTTTTCAAATTGATTTTGAGGCATATTTTGGACACTTTAAGGCCTATGTTCATAAAACTTTGTCAGTGTGTGCATCTTGGGTCCACAAACAACATCAACTTAAAAGTAGAGATGACCTACTTTTTGAATTTTATGGCAAATGTTTTCTAAAACATTTAATCCCATTATTTCAGACACCAAGAGGTTTAGAATCACCAAATCTTGTAAGTTGATGCATCTAGAGGCCTTAAAACATATTTATCAAAAAGTAGGTCACTGTGATCTACTTTTTGAACTTTGCAGGCATTTGTTTTTAAATTGTTTAAAAGGCATATTTTGAATACTATTAGACCTATGACCATCAAATTTTGTCAGTTGATGCATCTTTGGTCTTCAGAAAATGTTGACCAAAAAGTAGGTCACTGTGACCTACTTTCGACATTTTATGGCTAGATTTAAGTATCTTGGGTACTAATTGGCTTAGAATCATTAAAATTTGTCAGTTGATGCATCTTGGGTTTTCGGAGATTAACGACCAAAAAGTAGGTCACAGTGACCTACTTTTGACATTTTATAGCTATATTTTAGTATCTCAGGTACTTATTGGCTTAGAATCATCAAACTTTGTGAGTTGATGCATATTGGGTTTTCGGAGCATGTAGACCAAAAAGTAGGTCACAGTGACCTATTTTTGACATTTTATGGCTAGTTTTATGTATCTCAGATACTAATTGGTATAGAATCATCAAATTTTGTCATTTGATGCATCTTAGATTTTTCAGAGCATGTTGACCAAAAAGTAGGTCACGGTGACCCTTTTTTGAATATCTCAGGTACTGATTGGCTTAGAATCATCAAACTTTGTCAGTAGATGCATCTTGGGTTTTCGGAGAATGTTGACCAAAAAGTAGGTCACAGTGACCTACTTTTGTCATTTTATGACTAAATTTAGGTATTTCGGGTACTTATTGGTTTAAAATCATCAAACTTTGTTATTTGATGCATCTTGGGTTCTTGGAGAATGATGATCAAAATATAGGTCACAGTGACCTACTTGTGACATTTATGGCTATATTTAAGTATTCTAGGGTACTTATTGGCTTAGAATTGTCAAACTTTGTCAGTTTATGCACCTTGGGTTTTCGGAGAATGTTGACCAATAAGTAGGTCACTGTGACCCACTTTTAAATATTTCAAGTACTTATTGGCTTAGAATCATCAATCTTTGTCAATTAATGCACCTTGTGTCCTCAGAAAATTTCAATCAAAAAGTAGGTCACCATGACCTACTTATAGTATTTTATAGTTACATTTAAATATCTTCAGCCCTAACTGGCTAAGAATCATCAAACTTTGTCAGTTGATGCATCTTGGGTCTTAGGATAGATTGTATAATTTATCAGAAGAGCGATTCAAGGCCCTTGGGCCTCTTGTTTTTTTTTTTTCAAATGAAGGGCCTTGCCCTCTTGCAAGGGGAGATAATTAAGAAAAAGAAAAATATTTGGTGGCATGTTTGAAAAATCTTTTCAAGAACCACTGAGTCAGGAAAGATGAAACTAATGTGGAAACATCTTCAGGTAGTGTAGATTCAAGTTCGTTCAAATCATGACCCCCAGGGGTAGGGTCGGGCCACAATGGACAATCGAAGTTTTACATGGAATATATAGGAAAAATCTGAAGAAGAACAACAAAGCCTTGATTGGTCATAGTTATATGGAAGCATTCTTGGGAAAAGTAAAGATTCAAGTTTCTTCAAATCACGACCGCTGGGGATAGGTTGGGCCCAAGATGAAAGTTCAAACTTATAGGAAATATTCCACAGTAACTCAAAGAAATTTGTAAGCATCATAATTAGTGTAGATTCAAGTTAATTCAAACCATAAATCCCCCCCTTTCGTATTCCGGAGTAGGTCGGGACCACATATGCATTTTAAGATTTCCAAAATGACCTATTTTTGCTTTTTTACTAGCCACAGTGCTGAGGTGAGCGGTATGGCTAATGGGCCTCTTATTTTGATATATTATGTTAATTAAAGGAATGTATTGATTACTGTTACAATGTCTTTATGTACAAGATGTCGTCTTTACCGTCAATGTACCTCTTTTAATCCCTTAAATGTATCTTAGTCATTTTTGTAAATATACATAAAGAATACTTGAATGTGTATAAATAAATATGCGCCTGGATCAATAGATCTGGGCGTATATTTTGTCTTCGTCCCGTTCTCTCTGTTTGTTTGTCTGCAAACTTGAACCTTAGCCCTAACTTTTGAACCATGAAAGATTAAGACTTCATATTTGGTGTGCTTATTTCACTAATTAAGCTTTTTCAAATGACTCCATGTACACTGACCTTGTGACCTTTCGCCATAACTGTTGAACCATGAAAGATAAATAGTTTGTATTTTGTATGCATACTACACTAATTACATGTAATGTCTTTCAATTTACACCAAGGTCAATGACCTTGTGACCTTCAATGTGATCTATATGCTAAAAATAGCTTTTTTGTCTGAAAACTTTAACCTTTGCCATTACTTTTGAACCATGAAAGATAGAGACTTCATACTTGGTATGCATACTCCGCTAATTAAGCTCTTTTAAATGATACCAAGGTCAATGGCCTTGTGACCTTGACTTTGACCTACATGTATATGCTAAAAATAGTTTTCTTGCACCTTTTTCATAACTTTTGAACCATGAAAGATTGAGACTTCATATTTGATGTGCATATTCCACTAATTAATATTTTTCAAATGACACCAAAGTGAATGATGTTGTAATCTGTGACCTGTATGCTGAAAATAGCTTTTTTTGCCTTCTCCATTACTTTTGAACCATAGGAGATAGAGACTTCATGTTTGGTATGCATACTCCACTAATCAAGTTCTATAAAATGACACCAAGGTCATTTACCTTGTGTCCTTGACTGTGACCTATATGCTAAAATTAGCTTTTTTCGAACGTTGTTGCCCTCGGGCGTGTAGTGTTTCACAAACACATCTTGTTTTTACTTTAAGTTTACACGGTTTTATTTTAGGTTTTAACTATAGTGTTATGTTGTAAACCACAGTGTATTATATTTTTACTTAGAGTTAATCAATTTTTTTAACTATAATAGAAAATCAATTTTTTACTTTGGATTTCAGATTGTTATATTTTTATGTCTTTCAATTTTAACATGCTCATTTTTGAATTAATATAACTACTTGAATATCCATATATTTCTTCCAAATTTTGTTAGAAGGATTTTGAAATTTGAGATTTCAAATGAGGTCAGTATTAAAGTTTCATATTAAATCAATGTATTTTCTATAGTTAACTGTAGTAAATTACAGCTAATTTTTGTAAAAACTGTGCATATGAATGTTCCATTGATGTTTTTAGATTATGCCTAATACATAGTCTCAATAGCCTGAGTCATCCTCATATTCGTAAAAAGTGAACTTTCTCTCCTATTTCTAAATACATAATACACTATTAAAAGAGTTACTTTTGCTATTTATAATCGAAATTCTTTGTTTTTGAGAAAATTTAGGTAAATCAAAGTAATTGTCCTGTACTCGGCAACATGCCAAATATAATAACATATCAGGAAACCTTACAGACACAACTCATCCGTTTTCTCCCCCTTAGCATTTAAAAAATATGAGGATATCGAAGTTATCAAGTCAAGGCTTCATTGAAAAATAACATCTTTGTTAGGGTAATGTTAACGGCTTTTCTAGTCAAATATCTAAATATGATACAGATGTGTAAGACTTCACCTCTTACATGTATTTAAGTTCACTGGGATAAATGGAGCCAATAGAGGAATGGAAGAAACCTTTTTATTAGCTCACCTGAGCTGAAAGCTCAAGTGAGCTTTTCTGATCACATTCTGTCCGTCGTCCATCTGTCTGTCTGTCCGTCGTCCATCTGTCTGTCTGTCCGTCTGTAAACTTTTCACATTTTCGACTTCTTCTCAAGAACCGGTGGGCCAATTTCAACCAAACTTGCGACAAAGCATCCTTGGGTGAAGGGGATTCAAATTTGTTCAAATCAAGGGCCATGCACTCATTCAAGGGGAGATAATTGAGAATTAATGAAAATTTGGTGATATGTTCTTAAAATCTTCTTCTCAAGAACCATTGTGCCAGGAAAGATGAAACTAATGTGGAAACATCCTCAGGTTATGTAGATTCAAATTTGTTCAAACCATGACCCCGGGGGTTGGGTTGGGCCACAATGGCCGACCAATGTTTTACATAGAAATATTTAGTAAAATTCTTTAAAAATATTCTTCTCAAGAATAACAAAGCCATAATTGATCATATTTATATGGAATCATCCTCAGGTAGTGTAGATTCAAGTTTGTTCAAATCATGACCCCTGGGGGTAGGGCGGGTCCACAATGGCCGAGCAAAGTTTTACATAGAAATATATAGTTAATTCTTTGAAAATCTTCTCAAGAATAACAAAGCCATAATTGATCTTATTTACATGGAATCATCCTCAGGTAGTGTAGATTCAAGTTTGTTCAAATCATGACCCTCGGGTGCAGGGTGGGGCCGAAATGGCCGACCATAGAAATATATAGTAAAATTCTTTAAAAATCTTCTTCTCAAGAATAACAAAGCCGTAATTGATCATATTTATGTGGAAGCATCCTCAGGTAGTGTAGATTCAAATTTGTTCAAATCATGACCCCCTGGAGTAGGGCGGGGCCAAAATGGCCGACCACATTTTTACATAGAAATATATAGGAAAATTCTTTAAAAAGCTTCTTCTAGAGAAGAATAGTTAAGCCATTATTGTTCATATCTATATGGAAGCATCCTCAGGTAGTGTAGACTCAAGTTTGTTCAAATCATGACCCCCAGGGATAGAGCGGGGCCACAATGGCCGACCAAAGTTTTACATAGAAATATATAGTAAAATTCTTTAAAAATCTTCTTCTCAAGAATAACAAAGCCATAATTGTTCATATTTATGTGGAAGCATCCTCAGGTAGTGTAGATTCAAATTTGTTCAAATCATGACCCCCTGGGGTAGGGGCGGGGCCACATTGGCCAACCAATGTTTTACATAGAAATATTTAAGAAAATTCTTTAAAAATCTTCTTCCCAAGAAAAACAAAGCCATGACTGGTCATGGAACTACTTTTGGATTTAAACTTTTCAATAATAAACCAATTTCTACTTTTCCTAGCCACAGTGCTCAGGTGAGCGATGTGGCCCATGGGCCTCTTGTTTAATTGATAATGTTTTTATAATCGCTATTGCTTGTTTAACTGCCCATCATCCGTGCATCACCTTATCAAAATACATTTTACAAGCCGTTAGTTTAGAATTCTGATTCATATGAACAATAAAAGGTCTTATGATAATGGGACGCAAGTTGTTCCCATGTGAATTTTGTCGGATTGCTGGAAGACGTATCTCCAACAACTGCATAATTATTTTTAGTCAGAATCTTTAGATATCACCTTCGGCATACTAGTATGTACATTCGTGATTTTTTAACAAAACACTTTTGCAAACGACCAAGAAAGGAAAAGTTTCATTTTTATTGAAAATACGTCTTTGAATCATATCAAAAGGCGGGACTTTTATTTTACATGGAGAGTGGTTGTATAAAGTATCAGAAAGTTGTTTATTTTGATGTGATTCATTCAGGCTAAACTTTTGTCATTTAATATTTTTTAAAAAGTTTTCAAGAGTTTTTAAGCATCTACAACATCCGAATTGTACTACTTCTCAAATATATTTTTATATGTTGTTTTACGCTGAGATTCCATGCATATTATCATATATCAATAATCCTCATAATTCAAATGTGACAAAAATATTCATTTGATACTGGTATTATTATCCAAAAGGCGCAAATTTTGTTTGAAATTATCAAAATCGTTGTAGAAAAAATATTTTATTATTTGTAGAAAAGGGGTCCAGAATGTAGTTTTAGCACATCATCGTTTAATTTGCCGAAAATTAATGTTTAGAATTTTATCTTTTTAAATAAAACATATGGAGATAACGAACAGTATTCAAGATCAAAAGGTTATAAAACAATAGAAAATAGGAGCAGAGCAAACACCGACCTATTTACTTGAAACTTCAGAATATGAAACGTATTTTGATATTTTAAAATTTTTTAAAAAAGTAATAACATTAAACAATAAATAAACTAGAGGCACTGTGAGCAACAAGCTCACTAAATGATACCCCGCCTCCCATATGATTATAATAAAGTCCCAGTTTTGCTCTTGGAGACCTGAAATAAGTGTCGGATCAAAACATGAAATAGGAGGGAGCCATGGTGCACAATGGCATTATGTAATAAAGAATCTGTGAAAGTCTCATTAATTTCATTCAGTGGTAAAAGAGGAGTTGCGGATAAGAGATAGGTACCCCGAAGCATAACGGACGTACAGACAGACGGACGGACATTCCGATTGCTATATACCCTCCCGCTTTTCAAGTTTATCCTCTCAACAATTAAAGATATCTGAAATGAGGTTTATTGTTAAATATTCCTAGAATAGAAAGATTATGCAAATTTTGTTCAAGGTCACAGAATTATTGAGGATGAGTATCATTTTATTCTGATGTGACTCTACCTTTAAACGTCTTCGATTGCTGTCGACAAAAAATAAACATGCAAACTGGGAAAATATGTTTATAATTGTAACAGATTGAGAGGAGAAGTTAACTTTTGTAGATATAAAGAAGTTATCCTCACTACTAATTTTAGCAAATTTATCACTATGGTGCTTATGTTTACTTTATGACATTATTTCTATAGTGGTGCTTTTGTCTGTTTTATGAACTTAAAATAAATAGTTTGTAAGAGATTTTTATTATGATCCTGATTTACTTAATGTACAAATGATAATGAAATTGTTATACATATTTTGTACGAGCTGATTCATGTATGTACTTTAAATCTATGAAATGTATGTTTCTTGGTAATAAACAATACAATAAAATTAATAAGATATTATTATGCATTCAGCACCCAGACGAATTATTTTTTTTTTTTTAGATTCTTAAATGCTTCTGTTGCTTTTTTATCCTGATGCTAACTATACAAAAAGCAAACAGCTACTATTCCATTAATGAAATGATCTACCACAATAAAAAAAAAGGTTACAATAATTATGTAAGTGATATAATAGATGAGCATATTCAATATTCATATAGCAATATATTATTATCTTTGTGCTGTGTTCAGTAAATGAAGGTCCGGCAGGGCGGAACTTAAAACGCAGTTATCAGAAAAGGTCAGCCCTCTGTATTTCAGATATTGTCTTCTTACACAGCAAAAATTATGGACAGCTTTTTTGTCTTCGGGGGTGCGAGGTCGGATACAGAGGTATTCGTGTTATAGCACATGTTCCTGGGACAGACTGAGATCGTACTACATGTAGTTGTCATCAAACCTCTGAGTTTTGTCTTCAAGGATGCAAAAATGCATATTCTGGATGTTATTTACGATTCTAATAAGAAAATTAAAGAAAACACTAATGTAAGGGTCTGGACACAGATGAATTGTTGAAAACATATATTTACGTCATTTTTCATAGATTAAGTTGTATGAAATATATATACATGTTAATATATTCTGGAACTCAAAAACAACCACAGTCTTTTACATCAGGTCAAACACCAGTCCTTTGAAGAAGAGCTCTATTATTGTTAAATTTTACCAGTGTATGTTTCATGTGTGTTTACTTTGAAGACATGAATAAGCACGGACTGTCAGAAATGGTGGGCTGGTTTTGCTTTCCCATATTATACTTCTCTAGCTTTCCATTGTGAATTTTTTTTATTTATAAAAGTATTGCCTACTAACCTGTATCCACCCCAGATAGCAGGATGTTATTGGACCTTGGTTGGGCCAACAATGCTCCTTATGTTGGGCCACCGTTTGTATTCAACATTGGGCCATCGGTAATTTGCTCATCGGCCCTTAATCAAACCAACTTGTTGGCTTCTTGTTGGGCCAGTGTAACAGTTAATATTGGGCCATTGTTGGGCCAATGTATTATTTCAATATTGGGCAAACGTCTTTTTTGTACAATTGGGCCATTGTAAGCAATTAATGTTGGGCCAACGGTAATTTGCTCATCGGCCCTTAATCAAACCAACTTGTTGGCTTATTGTTGGGCTAATGTAACAGTTAATATTGGGCCACTGTCGGGCCAATGTATTTTTTCAATGTTGGGCAAACGTCATTTTTGTACATTTGGGCCATTGTAAGCAATTAATGTTGGGCCAACGGTAATTTGCTCATCGGCCCTTAATCAGACCAACTTGTTGGCTTATTGTTGGACCAACGAACAGATATCATTAAACCATTGTTGGGCCACTTATTCTTTCAATATTAGGAAAACATCATTTTTGGGCCAACGTTGGTATGTTTCTTATTGACTCTCCATCGTGACAACTCATTTGCTCTTCACTGGTTGGCCATTTGTCCTCAAAATTGACAAACAAATATATACAATAAGGTTATTCTAGTTTTGTAGTACAGTTTAATAGTAAAAGCCCTTTAATACTATCTATATATGCTAGATTAATAGTTTAATACATATTCTCAATATATATCTCATAGCATTAATTAAAAAACTGAGGAAAAAGAAATCAAAATATAAAATTAAATTATAACATACTAGTAATTTATTGCTCAGTGTATGAAGAAAACATTAATAAAGAAATAAAAGTTGATGCTCACTTCCAGCGATTCATGTAGGGTCACATGACTGTACACTCCCTCTCTAATGTAAATTTATGCACAAGTTCAGTAAATTGCAGGTATCAATAAGCATGTCTAACAAATAAACAAAGCCCCCCTGTTCTTAAAAATAATTCTAAAATGAATTACGTCATTTTGTTTACTTACACAAAAAAATGTTTCTGGCATCTGCATCGTGTTTGTAACCGATAAACAGACACAGAAAAGGGTAGAACTACAGGTATGTCACACTATATTGCCGAAAAAAGTTAGGCACTGCCACTTAAATTTCCATCTGATCCCTCTCCTACGTCTTCTCTTCTCTCTCCCGAGTCTCCTCCTCCCCCTTCTTTTCTTCTCTGTCTGTTTCTTCCTCCCCCATCCCTGTCCATGGCATACCTTAGCCTTCTTTGATTGTGTTCTGAATGTCTTTTTAGAATCTCCAGTAGCACTAAAATTGTAGTATTTGGTACTTAATACATTTGTTACTTTTCTCAGTAAGGAGTAAATATATGATTAAATTTACAAGTATATCACTTTAAGTTTAAGCTGTTAATTAAGGAATAACTGTCTTTTTTGTTTCATGGTATGATTAAGTGATTAGCTTGCATGATGAAGACATTTATGCATAACATTTCTACGCTTGATCATCGTCATCATCACAACGATTTTGATTCAATGTTGCCCCATATAAAATACATGTATAGAAAATTTATAGAAAAAGTGTACACTGAACAAATTTTAAATGAAAGAACCCAATTTATGTTTAGCACTGAATAAATTTTGTTTTAACTTCAACAAGTTCAACATTTTCAAAATGTTTGATCATGCATGTGCTTGACGTTAAGTGTATATAAGTAAATTAAGTGGTAGACTTCGGAAATGTATTCTACTAGACACAAATTTCAATCTAAATAAGGGGCAAATTATTTATTGTTTTAACTGTATCAAAACACATTTGTTATTTTATACTTTCATTTATTTTTCTTGTATAGAAACAAAACATTTAATCACTGATAATTTATTTTGTTTTGATAAATTATAAGAATTTTAACAAGCCCTGTAAATTCATTTTAGCTAGCTTGTATTTTCAAGTAGGATTGGTTGTAGATTTATTTCTGATTGTAGAGACGATCAGATTTGTTAATATACAGATTTGTAACAATTAAATGTTTATACACATTAGTCCAATATATCGGGCCAACATTGGGCCAAGGAGCAAAATGACACTGGACCAACGTCATTTGCCAACATCGGCCCAATGTTCCTATTGACGTTGGGCAAACAATGTCGCATTCATTGGGCCAATATCTGTAGAAATAACACTCTACACTGGGCCAACGTTGGCCCAACATATTGGGCCAACATTGGGCCGATGAGCAAACTTAAATTGGGTCAATGTCATTTGCCAACATTGGCCCGATGTAACCAATAACATTGGCCCAACGTTGGCCCAATGTTAGCATGCCATCAGGGGTACAGTGTTGACCAAACAGTACCTGGCCTCTGCACTGCCCCGTGTCTGCTTTACGCATATTTGTACATGATATCGTTTTAAAACTAAACGTTAATTCAGCTGTGCCGATAAACGTTAATTCAGCTGTGCCGAGGCAAACCTTTTATAAATACTTACAAAGTGGATGCAGATATGCAAAGTATTAGTCTCATTACGTTCGCTCGTGTCAGATTAAAAATGGCGCGGATAATACAAGTACCCCGGTTGTTGTCTACCCATGATGCTCAGTCAGATTCATGGTATATTGGGCCAACGTTGGGCCGATGCCAATCCCTAAACAAATATTTTCTCTCATGATAAAATTTTATGATATAATGCCAACAGTTATAGCCCAACATTAGCGCACCATTATACATAACCAGCTATCGGTGTTCCATGTTGGTCCATTGTTGGCCCAATAGAGGTAACCCAACATAGATAATACAACCATAATGTAAGATTGGGCCAACGATGTTCTGCTATCTGGTTTATTACAAATAAATAAGCATAAACACAATTCAAAATATAGAATAAAACACTCTTTGGTGCTGTGATCACTTAAGTGCAAAGTTAAAGTGTTAAAAATATATCTGAACAAGAGCAGTCATCCAATGATAAGCATGGACATAGAAAGTCCTCTTAATTATTTCAGAATGTACCAACGTTGTCCCAACGTAAAGCTCACAGCTAATTATAAAATTGACACCATCAATGAGTTGGCAGTATAATAATTGGGCCTACGTTGGCCCTATATAAATATCCCATCTTTTAAACACCTAAACAAAATAACACTTGTGTGTATTACAAACATTGTGCCAATGTTGAGCCAACATACTACTACCAACTTGATAGGACACATTCTTTAAGGGTGTATTACAAACAATGGGCCAACGTTGGGTAAACATAATACTACCAACTTGATAAGACATTTTCTTTAAGAGTGTATTACTAACAATGGGCCAACATATTACTACCAACTTGATAAGACACATTCTTTAAGGGTGTATTACAAACATCGGGACAACGTTGGGCCAACATACTACTACCAACTTGTAAATACACTTTTCTTTAAGGGTGTATTATAAACATTGGGACAACGTTGGACCAACACCAGGATCCTTCCTTCCTTGGAAACTAAAGTGAATGGAAGTTGCTTACGTTGGACCAACGTTGGGCCAACATAGGAATTCTGTCATGGTCGAGAAGGTTGACTTGGTAACATTTGTCCAACGTTGGCCCAACGTTGTTCCCCCAACGCCAACCATACAACCTTTTACAAATGTTGGCCCAACATAGTCATGCTATCTGGGACCCCCCTTTGAATAAAAAGAATATATCAGCAAAGTAAGACCATATTGTCCATGGTTCGTTTTAAAAAGCAAAAACAGTCCAGTTAATTCAATAAATTTGACATTGAGGAAATATGATAGAATTTACAATATCCAATTGGTTTGGTAAATGTGAATGTTTGTAATTTTGTAAAAAAAAAAAAATTTTTTCAAGTTGGAGTGGATCGAAAGTCATTGGTCGGTCAATCAGCATTTTTTTGTAATGAAACATATGGAGGTAACGAACAGTCTTCAAGATCTAAAGTCCATAAAACAATACAACATAGGAGCAGAGCAAACACGACTCTAAAAAAACAGAGGTTGGATCAGGTACCATGGAGGAGTGAGCATCCCCTGCCGAAAGGTCACACTTGTCTTGTGCTACTTGTCATGATCGAGGAATAACGGAAAAACCCGTTGTCAATTAAGTGTATAAATAATGGACTAACAATTAGTATGAGAAACGTCAGTCAGCATTTGACTCGATGATAAAATGTATTTGGTGACATGGTCATTGTATCGACAATAGAAATTACGAAATGATGACTTCTTTCTTCAAATATTTTTAAGCGTTTTATGTACGAATGTTTGTATATTTGGTCTTCAAAGGTGACGAAATCTGCGTTATGGACTTATTTTGATTCATGACTTTCGGGAATGCAAAACGCAATTAAACAACGATCACATGCTTTTCTATTGAAAAGATATGGTGTCATAATAAAAATGTGCAAAATATGAATTAGAATCTATATTAAGGGTGTATATTTGCATTTTAAATAACAAATTAAAAAATAAATACCTTCTTGTAAATTATTCTAAATTATTTCTGTTAATGACGTATTTTGTGCGTCACAGTTTAAAATTCGAGATGACGTGACGAGAACAATCCCGTCATTTCACAGCATCGTATGCCAAGGGCTTATGAGGAGAGACTAAGCGCAGAAACCCTTGGCTAGCGAAGATGCCATGCTTTATAAATGTGTACACACTAGTACTTTGATTCAAAGGACATCCAGATCAATTTTCAAAACATTTTGATTATTTTGATTATTTCTTAAGGTAGGATTCTTCTCTGGTTTCTGAGTAGATGAAATATTCAATGTATATTTGCATCTATGTCTTATATATTTAGATGAAAGAGATTTAATAGATCATATTTTTCTTTCCTCATCACAATTGTACAACTTTAAATAGAAATGGTAAATTGTGTTCGAAAACTAGCAAGTACTATGTTTTTGACGGATTGATGGCATATGAAAATTTCTTTTCTGCCTCTCAAAATTATTATAGAACAACGAATATAGTTAAATTTTTTACACAATGAAAGACTTGAAGAATTTTTCAAATGTTAGTTTAATAAATGATAAGGAACAAATGTTTTAAAATATATCAAATAAATATGATTTTTCAAACAAACTACAATTATGTTACCTTTCAAAAGCTTAAATCTAAGTACAGATATGAGCCAAAAATCAGTAGAAAGTATTTTTACTCTCTTAGTAAAGGGTCAAAACTTTTTTGTTTTTGTATCAGTTTGTATCTCTATATGACTTCTTTGCCATAATTATGTGAAAATAAGAAAAATTTTACATAGCACATAAAAAAAAACTTAAGAAAAATAGAGGAAATTTGGATTAGCCAAAATCAATTTTTATTAAACTATTTGTGTCAATTTGGTAGTATCATCTAACAGTCCCTATTTGGTAATATCTTTTTACGCAAAAAAAGAAAAAAAACATTTAATCTTTTAAAATAGAACATTCTATCGCATGATTGGATGCAGTTATTTTTATTCTTAAAGTTCAGAGTAAAGGTGATGACTTTGACCTGACCTTGACTCTAATATAAAACGTTTAAAACTAATTCAACTGATACCATCACTTAGTAATATTGTCTTCTTGATTCTGTTAAAATTTCATTAATTCATTCAGAAATCAGTGAAATACGGAATTTGACGATTTTAACCTCCGATAAAATCATTTGGATTAAATGTTATACAGATTAATATTTCTAAGCTCTTCAACTATAAAACTGAGGCTTTTGTTATGGCCTATCAACGTCATGTGAAAATTTTCACCGAAAAATTTTATAAGATGTTTGAACAATGATCTGTTTTATGTTTACGATCTAATAATGTTAATGTTTTTCTGTTGTATGTTCTTTTACAAATTGATAATAATGTCTCTGAAATATAACATGCAGATTATCATTTATTAGCTTCTTTAATTAAGATTTAAATTAGTATATATAGTTTTCTCCTGTTAACAGTCCTTAGATAGAATTAAAATAACAATAAAGAATGAGTGAAAAAATGAATATCTAATAAAATGTCAGTCATTGTAAATTATCGTGCTTCTTGCAATAAACATTGCGTGGTTTGTTGTTTACGGAATCACATGAGTAAGCTAATTGTTACACCAGGGGTGATCGCAAGTCAGCTAGCCTGACGCATTTCACATGTTATCGAATAAATAAATGAGGATGTTGATGTTGCATTTTAATCTTTTATCAAGGACATTGCAATTAGTTTTACTTTGAACGCTTATTTAGAATGTTTTCGTTCCATTGATTCAGTATACATAAAGTGTCACTACATCCAGAAATAAAACGTAGACATTAATTTTCTACCCTTAAAAATCACTAACAGTTTCAGAAAATATTTCATTTTAAAGAGAGAAGGAGATTTAAATGAGGACACACTTTGTTTCACTCATATACGTACAAATCTAAAATGGTCAAATAATTACCACTATATTCATGAGTCTTTGGATATTACGTAATATCAAAATCATTTTATCAATTATTATATTAACTCCTATTTAAATATCAACTCGATATAGGACCGCGGAACATTAACAGAAAAAATTCAAATATACAGTTTATATAATTTCAATCTGCAAAAATCAAGGTTTTTGATGATATTGGCGGGTACAATTTGACACTGAAGTCCGTGAAATTCTAGTTTGAGGTTAATTTTCAATCCACCTAGGAATTTTTCATACGTAAAGTATTTGTGAATGATGTAAAAGACAAAGAATTTCAATTCCCAAATAGTTTTTTCTCAGATGCCCAAGCGAAATTAGTCCGGCCCATTTCATGGTCTATTATTAAATGTTACATGATTTTAACATATGAAAATGGCGTTGACGTTATATTTCTAAACTTACCAGTTAACGTTCCGTAGACTCGGTAAACTTGAACTAAAAGATACAAAAGTGGCTATTACATCTGTTTCGTATTTGTTTGGATATTTCTCTTTCAACTGACGAAAATGGTATCATGATCAACGTGGTAATCTTCAGTTTCCATTACTTGTGTAGCAATCTATCCTTATCTACAATACGAATATCTTCATCTCTTTCATATTGTGTTCATGTCTCCCACTTGATTTTGTATGCAAGAGTTTGCTAAACATACGAAGAATTTCTAAAGCGAAGCAAGATTTTAACAAAGAAATTGATAAAAACAAGGATATCAAGAGTCTAGTTTAATTTCATCATTTCATACAATGTGAGTTCTTTGCTAGGTACAATAAATCGATAATCTTTCAGCAAGTACAATATATCATTTAGTCGATTGATTGCAGGATTGTATATTGTTTAACGTCCTTCTCGAGAATTTTTCACTCATATGGAGACTCCACCACTTGCCGATGGACAGCTGCAGATTTTGTCCTATACTCGGCACTTAGGGCCATTGAGCAGGGAGGGATCTTTTCCAGACCAGCACCTACTGCGACATGGAACCTCGGTTTATACAGTCTTATCCGAAGAACCGGTCTCCACGTCCCGCAGTGGGATTCGAACCCGCGACGTCGGGATCAACTCCTTACCTCACGACTCGAGAGAGGACGCTCTAACCAATGCGCCACGCGGACGACTCATTAGTCGAATGCTAACTTATTAATAAGTATTTTATTTTCATTGTTAAGTCATTAGGTACATACTTAAATGTCGTTTATTCACGTTTGCCCGATCATGACAAGGAAAACTGTGGGGGGTAACGGGTCGAAAGAAGATCCATGGCACCTGATCCTATCTCTGATTTTTTAGAGGTCCGTGTTTGCTCATCTTATGATTGAACTGCTTCTATGGACTATTTAATTTTTATATTGTTCTTCATTTCAATATTTTACCATAAAATAGTTTTAGTTGCACATGCTTAACATATATCATGCTTCATTAAAAATATATTTTACCCATAATTTGATTCACTTAAAGAGATGAGGTACATATTTAAATGTTTGCAGTCAAACCTCGATGAGACATTATTTGATGGTTTACATTCAAACCATTTTCAAAATTCATTTGCTTGCCCATAACTCGGTATTTCTCAGGAATAACTATACACATTACTGGAATCGGAAATTTATTTGAAGCATTTAATATCAGGTGAAATAAGCTGACCTTTAATAGCATTCAGATAAGTATATATATCACTCTAGTTTGAATGAAATTACTTTTGTTATGGATTTCCAAGTAATTGTATATTTAAGTTAGATTTTTTTTCAACTATGAGTGTCAAACAACCAATTTAAAATATAATAATTGTAGGACTATACATAATTAGACATGCATGGATAAAGTTATTGCCATCTGCATCTTAAGTTTTTAAGGAAGCAATTACTAATTATAGTAAAGTATTTTTATTTAAAAAAAAGTTAAAACATTATTTAATATTAATCTCTTTACATTCTGTTTGATTTGACTAGAAGTTAACATAATAATCATTTGGAAAAATTTTTATGTACCCCCCACCAAAGAAAACTGTAATATCACAAAATAATGGAATTGCCTTACATACAATGACATATAGAACATAGAGTGGTTCAACATGCTTTTTGCGTATTTCAGATTTCAACGTGAAAAAAAATACAAAGAAGAACAATGTTCGAATCAACTGCGTTTAGTTTAATGTTTTTAATTTTTCAAACATCTGGATTCAATATTTCCCGACTGATGACAATTTATATCGAAGCCTGTGGATATTCGCCCCCAACTGTTATGGATCATATTGTTCGGCCGATATACCTCCATCCAAATGAAAATCTCGTTCATTCTTGCCCGGATCATAAAGAGTTAGAAATTGCATGTTCATCCTCTTACACCAACCAATTTAGACTTCATAAAAATATATTCTACTATTTGTGTAAATTGACAGAGATGACGAGATCTGGGTCCATCATAGATTCTTGTTCTTCACAAAATATTACAACAATCCAAAAATGTCAACAAAGTTCTGTTTCAAATAAGACATATCCGTATAAAAATTTCTACTGTTTCCTGTGTAATTCTAATATACGGAAACTAAATAATTCTGACTCTTGATTTTGCCATGGTAGTGCATGCAAAGAAGTATTTCGGTATAACTTCTCTGACTTTTCAACAGTTGCAAGTGAACACTATCTTCTTGGAAGAACGAAAAAATTCCATTTAATGCTTTTCAACACAACTATTAGTAGTGATTCTATTCTTAGATTGATAAGAGCGTCACATAAAAACAACATTCATTCTTCATTTGAAGCTATGGAAAAGGAAAACAGTGTCAGCCTTGGTCAGGTTTTTAATACAATCGCAGCAATTAACCCTCAGCGTCTCTGTCGACAGGATCTATTACCAGAGAGTGTTCGAAACATCACTATACGATAAAAACTGATGATTGCTCTTATTCGTGTTTATTTCTTGGCAAGTGCACATGTTGCATTGACACAGCATTGTAGCATCCAGTGGAATGTGTCGAACCGATGAACCCCTTCTCAAAGACGAAACAAAAACATGAAAGTATACTTATAGTCTCAGAGTGCTACGAAAATATCTTGAAAAGGAAATCAACAACTGAGTACAACAACATTAAACAGCTTTGCGAAGAGAATTCTAATGATTATGATGTTCCAATCTTGTCGCAAAACATACAGAAATATATTTTGTTTCCTTTGTAATACAAACTAGATGCTGTCATGAGACAGTAATACCCGCACTAAGGTGTTTGCCTCTAAATACACAATCCTACGGGCGCGGCTTACCAAGGAAAAAGTCAAAATAATTCTATATAATTCAGGCACGTAGCACCGTTTTTGAAAGTGGGGGGGGGGGGGAAACCTGAGAAATTTTTTTTTACTAACCTAAAAAAATTTAACAAGGAAAAAAAATGAAGCGGGGGTGGGGGGGTGGTGGCCACTTTTTTTCAAGGCAAAATTACTTTCACTTCCAATTTTTCCCATATTTCCCTGCAATGTATATACTGTGGTTAAAAGTGGGGGGAGGGGGCAACCATCTTTTTAATGGACATTTTCTTATGGTACAGGTAATGTTGGGAAAAAAAGGGGGCAGCCCCCCCAAGCCCCCCCCCCCCCCCCCCCGGTTGCTACGTGCCTGTAATTTACATATGTATTCATAAAATTGGGTATGAAATTATCCCTGTGACCTATAACTCAGAACCTCTTATATTTATTTTACATGCTTAATTCATTATATACCAGTTTGAATTCTATTAATAATGTAAATTAGATTTTGATAAATGTTTTGCTCATATTAGGACCTTTTTAAATTTACTAATCCCCCCCCCCTCGACACCACAATCACACAGTACATACTTTTAGGAATAGGCTAGATGGAACAGTTTTGTTAAAACAGTGTTTGTTATGAATTAATTTAAAATTTGTTCTTGACATGTAAATTCTACATCACATCACGTTGCGTCACCCATTATCATATTTTTAGATTAAACTCCATTCGGTACACCTCGGCCGATTCCCACTTCATCTGATAAGGTGACGGAATCGACGGCACGGAGGTTTTCCGAATGGAATATCATTATAACATGCTACAGAATGGTGTGCTTTGGATTAATTCATTTTGTGTTATAATTGGATTTATATTTCATGAAGTTTACAGGACCTATGGAGGTCGGTAAGTACAAGTTTAAGTATAGTGGGGGTAAAATAAACCCAAACGATTAGGTTAAAGTTCAAAAAGGGTCAAAGATCATCGCATGCCACACTAGACGAATTTCATATTGTGAAGTTATCTCCCCTTGTCGATGTGACATTCAGTTACTGCCAATACTGGTGCGGATCCAGAATTTTTTTCGGGAGTAGGGAGGGGGGTTCACATCTCAGTCAAAATATTCATGCCTAGAATTTCCTGACAAGCAGGAGAAAAAAAATTATACACTGAAAACAACTAAACAAAAAAAAACCCCAATGTTTTCTTAGTTAGGGGGAGGATGTCCAAAATCATTTTTTATTTGCTTCAGTATATAGTCTTGTTTAAATAACAAAGGAAATTCCAGGGGGGGGGGGTTCCAATCTCCCTACCTCCCAAGGCAAAATCAAAATTCCGAAACCTTACTGCACATCTACATGACACCACCAACCATCTCCCAAAAGATGATTAGCCTACTGTGTAAAATGTAAGAGGAGTTTAGGGAAGAAAAGTTTGACAAACGGACGGACGGACGGACGGACATGAGTAACAACAATATACCCGAACTTTCTTTAGAAAGTGCGGGTATAACTACACCATAGAAGGTGAAGCCTATTTCATTATCCCTTTAAAATTGTCAACTTCAACATTATTTGTGAAACACAATTTCACTTCATTTCTTCGATGAATTTCAG
>NW_026925382.1:0-25843 GCF_032062105.1 Saccostrea cuccullata | reverse complement strand
AGACCTTGATTAAGTCTATATTCCATAAAGTATTTCTTATTTAATAGAGATTACAGGGAATATGGCACCAAAAGGGAGTTGGGGAGCGTTTGGGGAACATCTGTAACGGTTCCCGTTACAATTAGCACTAGTTATTATTATTATTATTATTCTTTTTTTTCTTCTTTGTTCTCCGGTACTTTTTTGTCCGCGAGTGTTCTCAGAAACTGTTCACCCAACTGAGCTAAAACCTTTTTAGGGTTAATAGGTGTGTAGTGTAGGTGTGCGGAACGAAGGTCATTTTGCGCGCATACGCATGCACGTGCGTGCGCGTGATATGAGTGAAATGATCGATATACTTAATATAGCTACAACTTTTACATTTTTTAATGAAATGATTTGAAACTCATTCTATAAAGATATATTAATAGTGTTGATAATATGACACTATCAAATTAGCACGAACTCACGCGCATGCACGTGCGCTTCACTCTGATTGGCTGAAACAAAAATCTCAATATCTTTTCCGTTTTTTTACAAAATGACATGAAATTTAAAATATAGGCATACTTTAGGATGTTCTACAATATGATATATAACAATTGTCTTGAAAGCACGCGCATGCACGTGTGCTGCAATCTGATTGGCTGAAACTTTAAATAGCTATAACTCCCTTGGTTTTCAACCAAACAGGATGGGATTTGGAACATAGATATATATAATAGACTTCTACAAGAAGGTATGATCACCATGCATATTCATACACGTGCGTGCACGTGCGCTGTAATGTGATTGGCAGAAACTTTAAACAGCTATGACTCCCTTGGTTTTCAACCAAACAGGATGGGATTCGGAACATGGATATATATAATGAACTTCTACAAGAAGGTATGGCAACCATGCTCATGCATACACGTGCGTGTACGTGTGCTGCAATCTGATTGGCTGAAACTTTAAACAGCTATAACTCCCTTGGTTTTAAACCAAACAGGGTGGGATTTAGAACATAGATAGATGTAATGGACTTCTACAAGAAGGCATGGTCACCATGCTCATGTATGCACGTGCGTGCACGTGAAATGGGTAAAATCAAAAATACACTTGAATGAGCGGTTTTTTTTTTATACTTTTGGATTAAATACTTTAATATTTATCATATTAAAATATATAGATTGTGTAGACAATATGATATGGTCATTACGCACATGCATTCACATGCGCAAGTGCACAATGATAAAATTTGAATGGACATGGTACACTTCTGGATAAACGTTGTTAAAGTCTCAAATGCAGAGAGTTTGTCTATATGGGAATATGATCATAAAAGGGAGTTGGGGAGCGTTTGGGGAACATCTGTAACGGTCCCCGTTACAATTAGCACTAGTTATGTTCCCCAAACGAAGTTGGGGAACATATTGTTTTTACTCTGTTTCTTATTATTATTATTATTATTATTATTATTATTATTATTTTTCTTCTTCCTGGGAAAATTTTGTCCACGAGTGATCTTGTAAACTACACATCCGACTTAGGTGAAACCTTTTTAGGGTTAGTAGGCATGTTATGTAGAGTTGCCAAACAAAGGTCATTTTGCGCGCACGTGCTTGCAAGAGCGCGCACGTGCAATAGGTGAAATTACAAATATAATGGATATTGCCGTAACTTTTCTATTTTTTGATGAAATTTTTTGAAACTCATAATGTAAGGATACATTAGTAGTATAAACAAGATAGCATGGTCAAAATAGCAAGATCTCACGCGCATGCACGTGCGCTTCGCTCTGATTGGCTGAAACTAAAGTCTCAATAACTTTCTTGTTTCTTGTCATAATCCTTTGAAATTTTGAACATAGTCCTACATTATGAAGATCTACCGCATGATATATAAGAATTTTCATGAAAGCATGCGCATGTGCACGTGCTGCAAGCTGATTGGCTGAAACTTTAAATGGCAATATCTCCTTTGTTTTTCGACGAAATTCTTTGAAATTTAAAATATAGTCATGCATTAGGATATCCTACAAAATGATATAGAAAAAAAATCATGAGATCACGCGCATGCACGTGTGCTACAATCTGATTGGCTGAAATTTTAAATGGCTATTTCTCCTTTGTTTTTTGACGAAATTCTTTGGAATTTAAATATAGTCATGCATTAGGATATCCTACAAAATGATATAGAAAAAAAATCATGAAATCACGCGCATGCACATGTGCTGCAATCTGATTGGCTGAAACTTTAAATGGCTATATCTACTTTGTTTTTTGACGAAATGCTTTGAAATTTAAAACATAGTCATGCATTAGGATAGCCTACAATATGGTTTAGAGAAAAAATTATGAAATCACGCGCATGCACGTGTGCTGCAATCTGATTGGCTGAAACTTGAAATGGCTTTAACTCCCTTGGTTTTCAACCAAACAGGATGGGATTTAGAACATAGATAGGTATAATGGCCTCCTACAAGAAGGTATGGTCATCATGCACGTGCACGCATGTGCATGCATTTGGAACGAGTGAACTTAAAAATATACTTAAATCAGTGATTTTTAATACTTTTGGACAATATGCCTTAATATTTAGTAAATTTAAATATATAGAAAGTGTAGACAAGATGATATGATCATTAAGCACGTGCATTCACATGGGCACGCGTGCAATGTTTAAATTTGAATATAATTAATATCCTTCTTGGAAAACGTTGTTAAAGTCAATAATGCACAGATATTGTCTTATTTAATAAGGCTTACAGGGAATATGGCACCAAAAGGGAGTTGGGGAGCGTTTGGGGAACATCTGTAACGGTTCCCGTTACAATTAGCACTAGTTATTATTATTATTCTTTTTTTTCTTCTTTGTTCTCCGGTACTTTTTTTGTCCGCGAGTGTTCTCAGAAACTGTTCACCCAACTGAGTTAAAACCTTTTTAGGGTTAATGGGTGTGTAGTGTAGGTGTGCGGAACGAAGGTCATTTTGCGCGCATACGCATGCACGTGCGTGCGCGTGCAATGAGTGAAATGACTGATATACTTTATATAGACGTAACTTTTACATTTTTTGATGAAATACTATAAAACTCATTATATAAGGATATATTAGTAGTGTAGATAATATGACATGGTCAAATTAGCACGAACTCACGCGCATGCTCGTGCGCTGTGCTCTGATTGGCTGAAACAAAAATCTCAATATCTTTCTTGTTTTTTGCCGAAATGCTTTGAAATTTTAAACATAGTCATGCAGTAGGATATACTACAGTGTGATATATAACAATTTTCACGAAAGCACGCGCATGCACGTGCGCTGCAATCTGATTGGCTAAAACTTTAAATGGCTATAACTTCCTTGATTTTCAACCAAACATGATGGGATTCAGAGCATAGATAGACATTATAGACTCTTACAAAAAGGTATGGTTATCATGCACGCGCATGCACGTGAGCTTTGCTCTGATTGGCTGAAACTAAAATCTCAATATCTTTATTTGTTTTTTGCCGAAATGCTTTGAAATTTTAAACATAGTCATGCAGTAGGATATACAACAGTATGATATATAAAATTTTTCACGAAAACACGCGCATGCACGTGCGCTGCAATCTGATTGGCTAAAACTTTAAATGGCTATAACTTCCTTGATTTTCAACCAAACATGATGGGATTCAGAGCATAGATAGACATTATAGACTCCTACAAAAAGTCTGGTCATCATGCACATGCATGCACGTGCACTTCGCTCTGATTGGTTGAAACAGAAATCTCAATATCGTTTTTGCTTTTTAACGAAATGCTTTGATATTTAAAACATAGTCATGCATTAGGATATCCTATAATTTGATAAATAATAATTTTCATGAAATCACGCGCATACATGTGCGCTGTAATCTGATTGGCTTAAACTTTAAATTGTCATAACTTCCTTGGTAATCAACCAAACAGGATGGAATATAGAACGGAGATAGACATAAGGGACTCCTACAGAAATGTATGGTCATCATGCACATGCATGCACGTGCATAGAGTTCGTCTTATTTAATGAAGCTTACAGGGACTAAGGCACCAAAAGGGAGTTGGGGAGCGTTTGGGGAACATCTGTAACGGTTCCCGTTACAATTAGCCCTAGTTAATTCTAGGAAAGAAATTTCACGAACTTTTGAACCAACACTGGTATGGTTCGTCGTACTATACAATCTTACCACACAGCTCTATTTCTCCTAGCTATGATCAATTATATCAACACCAATGTCTTGGTAAAATGTGTCATTTATTACGAAAATAAGAAAATTATATACCGTACATAACATGATAGGGGATTAGACCAAATGGTATTCGCACAACAAATATAATAATATGCTGATCTCCTAAATTTACAGAGTAACGAATTAAACTAAGCAAATTATACAAAATTAATTAAGGACACAGCAAAACAGATCGCACATCAACAATAAAATGCCCCCAAATGTGATTCTGAAATGATTTGCTATTCGAGGTGAGGTTTCGCACAGCAAATCATTATAATTATATTTCACTGGTTCTTCATGATGTAAAGATATCATTGAAAATATCAGCAGTTAAACACTAATCTGGCATCTATTATTGAGAATTTAAAAAGAGAAAATTAGTAAATTAGTGACCCCATTTTTGCTGTTCTAAATTCTTGATGATTTTTTATAAATATGAAGATATATTCCATTTTTTTAAACTCAAATTTTTTGAATTTGTTGTTAAAGTATGTGTACGAAATTTGGATATAATATGACGTTAAATAAAAAAGTTAGGTAAAAGTCTAAGAACTTTTTGAATAACCATCGTATATGTGTTTATCATAATTTTGCAGCAAAATTCCACAAAATATTTTTTTTTCTTTTCTAGACTTCCTGAATATTGACTGAAGTACACATTTTCATTGCTCTACCTGAAAATCTGAAATAAAGAGTTGATAGAGAGTTGCAGATGCAAAAATGCACAACAAAATGCCTCAACAGGTTCATACCTATCATTAGCATGAATAATAGTCCTTGGACCGGAAGTCCAAGTGTAATAGATACCTTAATTTTTATAAAGAAAACGTTTTTATTTTAAAAAGTCATAGGTTGTCAGCGTGGCTTGGTGGTTAGAGCATTTGCACAAGAATAGCGATGTAAGGAATTGATCACCCCACCCCCCCCCCCCCCCCCACCCCCGCTTGAAAAGCGGGTGGGTAAATAGTACTCGTTATGTTCGTCCGTCCGTCCGTCTGCCCTCCGCCCTTCCGTCCGTCTGTTACGCCTTGAGGTACCCATCTCTTATCCGCAACTCCTCTCAAACCACTGATTGAAATTTGATGAAACTTTCACAGAGTCTTTATTTCATATTGCCATTGTGTACCTCCTATTTTATTTTTATTCGACACATATTTTGGGTTTCCCAAAGCAATTATACATGTGGGAGGCGGGGGTATCATTTAGTAAGCTCATTGCTCACGGTACCTCTAGTTATATCGTTGAATCGAATCCAAACGCAGGACATGGTAACCTCACCAAGGTGTGAGACTTCAAACCGAGCTCCTGTGTTGCAACAGGTGTAGGCAGGAGAAAAGAAGCCTTGATTGGAATTAAGTGCGTTGATTGATTAATTGTTTATTGTTTACCCCCCCCCCCCCCCTCTACAATTTTTAACTCACATGGAGACGCAAATGCTAAATATAGGTCTAAATTTGCAGCCATCCACCGAATAGTGTTGGCGTCTCCATATGAAATAAAAATCTTTTTTGATATAGACAGCAAATAAACAACCAAGTCAACTGACATTTTATAATTATGGAATGAACATTCTAACGTTTTGTAATTATTACATAACAGTATAATAAAGTTATCCCAAATGAATAATTAACATTAATACGGACAATTTAAACATAATTGATGGATACATTTGATTAAAAAAAGAACAACATTTATGTTCTCAAATTTCATTGGTTTATAACAATTTAAACAATATAACTTATCAGATATTGTTTCCATAATTCACTTTATATGTTAGAGTTAAATATTCTGGAAATATCTGTGAAATTCACAATGCTTTCGAAATACATGTATTATAAAGTCTGTTTAAACATGGATCCACTTTCTGGAAACACTGACGGCAATCTTGTCTCAAACTGTTTGTTGTCAAAGGTTGGATTCTGTAGAAAACAAAATGCGAAATAAATAGGAAGTACTATAATAAAAAACCTTCTTAAATGGCATATTTTTATCTTGTATTAATTAAGATAATGATTAGCTGATAAACAATAGAAATAATAAATAATCCGTCTTCCAGAAACATGATAATGTCCTTGGTGATTTTCAATGCATAATCAAAGTTTTGATACTTACCAATTGGGTGGACTTGTATGAAAGCAAAGAAACCGGTGCCTGTACCCTTTGTGATCTTCTTGCGTGATTTTACGTTCGTGATTATAGAGTGTTTAATAGATAAGTCGACTAAGGTAATTCTAACGGCTAAGAGCTTAAGCTCATTCCCAGTATCTAATTCTATACTAAATAAACGATTTTTTTAAAACAATACTTACTTTTGAATAACTGTAAATGTCCAAATTGTTGACGGTAACTTTTTTATCTTCTTTCTTCTGATAATATGTTATTTAGGGGTAGCAATAATAAATGTCAATCTTGCAAGTTAACGTTAGACCAGAATAAGGAGAACATGTTTTGTCATTTTCATTGCCTTTTATAAAGTATACAAAGTGTCTCAATACTGAATTGTTCAAAGGTTAAATGATTAATGATTATGTACTTAAATTTTCTTTCGATTTTTTACGCTTTAAAGATGATCCTTGACCCTGATATAAATACGTACTGTATACTTTAAAACGATCAGTCATTACTTTTAAATACATGTTCGGTATGGAACAATGTGTATGCGTAGATGAAGAAACTAATTTTTAATCCTCATATATAATTTTGTATATTTTAAATGATTACCCCTTATTTATTTTCGTATTTTATAAACGTCCAGTATATATGTGAGAGACAATATTGAAGTACTTGACATTCATTATGATTAAATCAAATATGTTTCGCTCACCTCACATCATTTTAATTTATTTGTTTATGCATTTTTTCCATTTACCTGTAGAATAAACTTACAATAGTTTCCTTCTGAGGTGGTCAAGGTCCAGGACGATATCCCCATTTCAGCATCAGTTTTATGAAGTGTGCTAATGTCACTGGGAAGACACGTAAAGTTTGCGTCTGATAGATCGATGAGACGTGTTCTGTTCAAGTCGCCAGGAGAAGCACATTCTGAGTGATTCACCTCCAATTCAACTCTCTTCAGAAATCCGACAAAGCCTTTTAGCTCGCAATCACAGTGAAAAGGATTACCATTGGTATCACTGTAAGAAATATAAATGCCAAAAAATATTATCAAGACTACATTTTAGGAACAACAATTCGGATGCATTGATAAATACACTTATCAAAAACGAAAGTCATAGGAATGGAACACAAAGAAATAACACAGTCATTTAAACACTGTTGTAAAATATCCGTAGCAAAATAGTAGCTCACATAAGAATTAAAAACTTTTTAAAAAACTTTAATAAGCATTGTCGAAGTAGTTTTGGAGATAAGTATTACTAGAAAATGAAATAGCCGCTATCGCCCGTGTCTGTATATGCAATACTTATGGAGACCAATCATCCGGTACATCTTTTCATACGTATTCTGACCTTAACATTTGGGTGGCTTCCGGTGAACACTGTTTAATCATGGTCTTTTATATATTGATATTATATTCAAATTTGGACATAATAAAAATGGACCTACCAATTTTGCAGGTTAAATATCTAGAAGTAAATTATGTTTTAAAAAGTTAAAAATTAGCTAAACGGAGTAAGTATCAAGATAAACTAAGACCCCTTTTTCCCTGATGTGTGGTGTTTCAGGGCCAAAAGCGAGGCAATACTTTTGGCGCCCCCTCTAACTTAAATTCCTGAAACTGCTCCTGTTGCGAATTTAATTTAAAAAAATATTAATGAAAATGTTCTCTGTATGCCCTTTGGTTTCTGCCATTTTTCTCATTTCTATTTCTTTATTAGTTTATTCTTCATAATTAATATGATTACATACGGAATGATATGTTAAATAAATAGAAATCATTGAATTAGATAATGAAGTTCAAGTCTTCCATTGTATCAAGTCTTACAAATTTGTGGTAAAGTTACCATTGTTAAATGCATTGTTAAAACCATTGCAAAAGTTTCAATTGCCGATAAGAATGGGTTATGTTGCTGATTTTTTTGATATAACGTCATCCGTTATGAAAGAAAATCTTGGGATACTTAACTATGAAATAAATAAAGACTTCAAACTGGAAAAAAATAGTGTAAATTCCATCCTCTTTCAATTGCATTTTGATAAAAAAAAAAAAGGGAACTTTCAAACATTTGTCTCAAACATGATAGAGATATGGTATAATAAGAGTTTTTGAATGAATAAAGCATTTGAGGAAAGCTCTCTGTTTTTTTTTTTAGTTTCAAAACGATATATACATGTATATAAACAGTATATTTTCTTAACAATAAGGTTTAAAAATGGGTCTTAGCAAATTGTTTCATAAAACTGCTTATAAAAGTCTTTTTTCTGGTGGTTGGAGAATTAAAAAAAAAACCCACTTAATTTCGCTATACAAATTCTTACAATTTTTAGTAATATCTATATAATTCTAGTTACATGTATCTATGAAAAATAGATAGAATTGTAAGGTTCATTCAATATGCATCGTGGATTTCAAAGTACATGTATCCTACTTTGACTTATTTATCTCTTCACTGGAACCTCTATCCGAAGAACGCAAGCACTTTAAGTGCTTTTGTTGAATTTATATTTTAAATCAAAGCAATCCCTTATGTTTTTTTTTAAGTATATTATGTTCACATTTTGATCAATGCATTATTTTAAATCAAGGCAATACCTTATGTTTTTTAAATATATAATGTTCACATATTCATATCAATCAGGATACAGTATAGAATATAATATTAATTAAAACGGTAACATGAAAAACTGAAATTTATATTTTCTGAATTTCAAACAGTGATAAAATATTTCTGTAATTTATAAATTCTATACTCACAGTCTATAGAGCCATCTCAAACCACTAAATGCATTCTCCTGTATTGTGGTTATTCTGTTGTTGGATAGGTTTCTAATATAAATGTAGAGAAAAAAGACATTGTTCTGGATAAAATATTCAATATCTATAGCAACCTAGAAAAAATAAAAACCATTTTTGACTCCATACATTTTGATGTATGTTTTGATGATACATTTAAGATCATTCATGTTTTTTTTTATAGAAAATCTCATTAAGATAGTGTGAATGTCATTTTAAAAAAAAACCCCAGAAGAATCATATGCTTAAACCACACAAAAAGATAACAAATGCAAAGACTAAAATATAATGAAAGTGGATTTAATTTGCAACAATATTAATGAAAATGTTTCCTGTATCATTTTTTGTTTCTGCTCTTTTATAATTTTTAGTCTTTATCAGTTTATTTTTCATAAGGAATATGATTACATATATAATGATATTTTTAAATCACAAGAAAACATTGAATTAGATAATGCAGTTCGTTTTGCATTGTATCAAGTCTTACAAATTTGTGGGGAATATTACCATTGTTAAAAGCAAAAGTTTCAATTGCCGATAAAGATATGACTTTTAATTTGTTGTTGATGTTTCTGAATGAAGTCATCGTACGAAGGCTGCTTTTGGCATAGTAAGTACTTCAAGATAAATCTTAACAACTACTTTATTTAAGTTATGAAGTGTATATTTGCATCTGCAGCTCTCCGTTTTCTTTCTTTCTTCTGAGAATTTCCAGTAAAGGGAATGAAAATGTGTGTTTTCATACATTTTGAGGAAATATAGGCATCACATCTGGAAAGAAAGTTTTTTTTTTGTCCTAGGGTGTTTGCCCAATACTTATGATTAACAGCTACAAAACTTTGAAAACCCAAAATATTGTCAAATATTTTATTAAAAATGTTAATTTTTGATTTCTGTGAAGAGGGTTAAAAATCAATTTTCGGTAATGGAATGAAAATCATGCAACTGTTGAATAACCGATATTTTGAACGTATTTTATAATGTAAGAAATACTTAAACGGTATGGGCAGCAGGCAAAGCCTATATAAGCCCTCTCCACCAGAAGAAGGTTAACTAATACACATATGCATATTCTATATATAGTTACAGCTTCATATATCACCAAAAAGATATATATAACTCACACAAAATTGAATGGAATTTAGGAGAACAGAAAAAGAAAAATAGATACGATCTCGTTGCGAGCAACGAGTGGGTCTTCCGTCCAATTATTGAGGAGATGAGATGAGATTTTGATTGAGATTTTCATTCTAAATTAATGATAAAGATTGTGAAGAAGAACTATTTTGCCTCCATAATCTGTAAAAAGACATTGAACATTAAGGACTTAAAAATTTGACTTTTGGCCCCTCGCGGTCCCTAATATTAGGGATCAGCCTTTTTCTGCATATCATCTTAAAGCTCTCAGGATTTTGATCAATTTTTGTTCAACAACTATTCAGAAACTCGTTTTCGTTTTTGAGTTATTTGCATGAGAAATATTTAGGGGCCAACCCTTCAACTCCATAATAGGGACGTTACATGTAAGCGAAAAATGAAAGGTTGCAAATTGTTCAGAACATTATTTTGAACATCTTTGCTTCAATATAACTTATCAAAATATTTCTCTCTTTCGAGATATAGAGCGTCAAAGATTTAGCATTTTGGCCCCTTGAGGCCCCTAATTATGTACCATACGACATAAAAATCATAATATATAGTTATAAATAGTTAAGATAAACATATTTGCTTCAGTAATGTATAACAAAATATTTACTGATAAAGAGGTCTCGATTAAAGACTTTTGGCCCCTCTTGGCCCCTAATTTGAGTTTCCAGCCCCTTTTTCTTGATTTCTTCTTAAAGCTCTTATGATTTTGAACACTTTTTGTTCAACAACTATTCAGAGATAAATTTTTCGTTATCGAGTTATTCGCAAAAGAAATATTTAGGGTCCAACTCTTGAACTCCCTAACGGGAACGTTTAGAGAAAAACGAAAGGTTGCATATTGTTTAGAATATTATTTTGAACATCTTTTGTTCAATAATACTTATCAAAATATTTTTCTCTTTTGAGATATAAAGCGTCAAAGATTTAGCATTCTGGCCCCTTTTGGCCCCTAATTATGTACAATACGACATAAAATAAAATCATAATATATAGTTGTAAATGGTTGAGATAAACATCTTTGCTTCAGTAATGTATAACAAAATATTTACTGATAAACACTTATCGATTAAAAACTTTTGGTCCCTCTCAGCCCCTAATTTGAGTGCCCAGCCCCTTTTCTTGATTTCATCCTAAAGCTCTTATGATTTTGAACACTTTTTGTTCAACAACTATTCAGAGATTCTTTTTTGTTATCGAGTTATTTGCAAAAGAAATATTTAGGTGCCAACCCTTGAACTCCCTAACGGGAACGTTTAGAGAAAAATGAAAGGTTGCATATTGTTTAGAATATTATTTTGAACATCTTTTGTTCAATAATACTTATCAAAATATTTCTCTCTTTCGAGATATAAAGCGTCAAAGATTTAGCATTCTGGCCCCTTGTGGCCCCTAATTATGTACAATACGACATAAAAATCATAATATATAGTTGTAAATGGTTGAGATAAACATCTTTGCTTCAGTAATGTATTACAAAATATTAACTGATAAAGAGTTATCAATTGTATCATTTTGGCCCCTCTTGGCCCCTAATTTGAGTTCCCAGCCCCTTTTTCTTGATTTTGTCTTAAAGACCTTATGATTTTGAACACTTTTTGTTCAATAACTATTCAGATATTCTGTTTCGTTTTATAGCTATTTGCAAAAGAAATATTTAGGGGCCAACCCTTCAACTCCTTAATGGGGACGATTAGCGAAAAATTAAAGGTTGCATATTGTTCAGAATATTATTTTGAACATCTTTTGTTCAATATTGCTTATCAAAATATTTCTCTCTTTCGAGATATAAAGCGTCAAAGATTTAGCATTCTGGCCCCTTGTGGCCCCTAATTATGTACCATAAGACAGAAAAATGACAATATATAGTTGTAAAGTCTTGAGATAAACATTTTTGCTTCAGTAATGTATAACAAAATATTGACTGTTAAAGAGTTATCGAAAAAATACTTTTGGCCCCTTTTTGCCCCTAATGTGATGAGTCAGCACCTTTTTCTTGATATCATATTGAAGATCTTATCATTTTGCACGAATATTGCTCAGTATGTTTTAACAAAATATTTATACTTTAAAAGATATGATACAAAATTTCTCGAAAATTCCGTCATGATTCGTGTCCTAGATTTCGACCCGTACCGAGCTTCCATACTAGACATATCCGGAAATTATCCTGACCCAGGTGCACAATGGCAACATGTCCTCTGTCTTTGGTTAAAATTTCAGCGCTCTAGCTTAAACCGTTTTTGAGTTCTGCTATGGACAAGAAAGCCCTCTAAATTTCGACTAAAGGGCGATAACTTCCGACCGGAAGTGAATTTCAAAAAAATGAGAAAAAAGAATCAAGTTTATGTAAAGACACATCATTCCTGAAAATTTCAAGTTAATCGATCGAGCCATCTCCGAGAAATCTTCTGCACAAAAATTGTAAGAAAAAAAAAGGAAGAATAATAAAAGTGAAAAAGAAACAATAGAATAATAGAAGGGTCTTCCGCTGAAGACGGAAGACCCTAAATACATAAGAGTGAAGAGTTAAAAAAAATGAACACAAGAGAAAAAATCAAAATTGAGAATTAAAGAAATTTATAAATGTACAATGAATGTGTATTTGATTTAGGCAAAAACTGGTATAAATATTTCATAGTTTCACTTCATTTTTGAAATCTCATGGTTTGTGATATATATTTATGAACACAATCAAAAAATTAATATTTTGTTTGCATAAGAAATATTACTATCACTATATAAAAGATTTCGGGATACAGAACGTTGCAGGTCTATACTAGATATACAATTTAAAAGAGTATTAAAATTTTCTTTGCTCAACATAACATGGGCAATCAGAGAAAAAAATGATATGCATTATCTGTATGAAAACCAGTTTTGACATTTTGAATTATCACTGATATAAGCTTTCTGTAAATCACCATTCAAACTACTAGCATTATTTCTTAACTGATAATGAATAACATTTTGACTACAATTTCCAAGATTAAAATGCTAATTGGGTGTGTTCCATAATGAGCTTTTTAATGGAATTAGTGAAAGAAAATAGTGTTGGTAAATTTTTTATGTGCATGGTATGGTAAATTATTCCATAGTTGAATTGAATTTGTAGATGGAAAATAACTATTCATATATGATGTGGTCCTCGTTTGAGGAATAAACAAAGTAAGACCATCATTGTTTCTTAATGAATATGGGGTTTTGGGTGGAATACACGGTCTAAATAGATCTTGAAGGTTTTGTGGCGCTATTCCACACACTATTTTGTAAAATAATATTAGTTTATGTACAGTTGACCTTCACATATCCGGATGCCAGATAAATTTAATTTACATGAATCTGATGCTTTTATTAATAGATGGATTGTCTCATGGGAGTCTTACAAACAACCTGAAATCATTGAATTAGATTTTAAATTATATCACAATGTAATATTTACTTATGAAAAATTGTTTAAAATTGGTAAAACTGAATCAAGTCTTTGTCCTATTTGTTTGTCAGAAGTTGAAGATATAATACACCTGTTTATTGGCTGTAAGGAATTGCAGGATTTTAAAAACAATTTTGTTGTTTATCATTTAGAAACTTTAATGAAAGATGTAGATGTTAGAATACTTAATACTTAAGAATTCGATAAAATATTTTTTTCTTCATTGTCAAAGGGCGTAAAGAATGTTAATACTTTTTTTGTAAATTTCTTTTTATCTGTGTGTAGAGTAAGTATATACAAAAGAAGACAAATGTTCATTAACAGTTAACAAAAGTCGGATATAACAAAATTTTGCAAAAATACACATTAAGACAGTTTGTTTCATACAATTATTATAAATTGTGTGTCAAAGAAAATAGAAAGGATGTATTCTCTAAATTATTTTTTATACAAGAACCCTCTAGTAAAAGAAACAGAGGGGGTGCTATTATTTATTTTATAATATTTTTGTTTTTGTTTTTCTAGTATCTCTGTCATGAATGTTTTTAAACATATGAAATGTATATAATGATTATTATCAATAAAAGATAAAAAAAAACGTGCTAGTCTCAATAGAGATTGCAACTCTGGATTTTTATTGCCCGTGTTCGAACCCAACGGATACCACATTATTTTTTCTTATATAAAAGAATACATTTTAACGAAAAATTTTCCTCAACACTTTTTGTTAATCATGATTTCATAAAAATCAATGATGAGAACTTTACTCTAAATACTAAATTCACAATTTGAATATGATTTCTGTATATCCGAAGCTATTGGGCTTTCTGCACGCTAAGTTCACCCATCTCCTCTATAAATGTACAATGAATGTGTATTTGATTTTGGCAAAAACTGGTATAAATATTTCATAGTTCCACTTCATTTTTGAAATCTCATGGTTTGTGATATATATTTATGAACACAATCAAAAAATTAATATTTTGTTTGCATAAGAAATATTACTATCACTATATAAAAGATTTCGGGATACAGAACGTTGCAGGTCTATACTAGATATACAATTTAAAGAGTATTAAAATTTTCTTTGCTCAACATAACATGGGCAATCAGAGAAAAAAATGATATGCATTATCTGTATGAAAACCAGTTTTGACATTTTGAATTATCACTGATATAAGCTTTCTGTAAATCACCATTCAAACTACTAGCATTATTTCTTAACTGTTAATGAATAACATTTTGACTACAATTTCCAAGATTAAAATGCTAATTGGGTGTGTTCTATAATGAGCTTTTTAATGGAATTAGTGAAAGAAAATAGTGTTGGTAAATTTTTTTATGTGCATGGTATGGTAAATTATTCCATAGTTGAATTGAATTTGTAGATGGAAAATAACTATTCATATATGATGTGGTCCTCGTTTGAGGAATAAACAAAGTAAGACCATCATTGTTTCTTAATGAATATAGGATTTGGGGTGGAATACACGGTCTTAATAGATCTTGAAGGTTTTGTGGCGCTATTCCACACACTATTTTGTAAAATAATATTAGTTTATGTACAGTTGACCTTCACATATCCGGATGCCAGATATCTGGATGCTTCAGTATCTGCACGATTTTTCATTGGAAAGGAATTTTTTTAAAAATTGTTTTGTCTTGCTTAACTGGTAATTCAGGTATCTGAACGTTTCTCATATCTTGACAAATTGACAAGGAACCAAAGCATCCGGATAAATGAGGCTCCACTGTACTTTCCTTCTGTCAGATTATATATCCATCCCAGTTTATCAAATAAAAGTGTTCTTGATGAGTTCATTCTCATTCCAGTAATAATTGTTGAAGCAGTAATTTGAATTCTTCTAATAAGGATGATTCCTTTTCATTACAATTATCCCAAATAACATCACCATATACTAAAACTGGTCTAATAAATGACATATACATTTCTGTTCACGCATTTCGATAAAGGGAATGTTTTAACACTCTTAGAACATTTACACAATTACATGCTTTTTCATGAGTAATCAGTATGTGAGATTTCCAGGTGGCATCACACTGAAAATTTAGTCCTAAATGTGTGGGATTATTCGATGGTTCAATCATTGGGCCATTTAAGCCAAATTTAACATTGGGAAATGTTGTCAGGAAAAATTTACATTTACAGTTTTCTTGGGTTTAAAATCAATTATCCACGGTGTTGACCACTGATCCAACTTTTCTAAATCATTTGTCATCATTTGTTGATGAGTTTGCAGCACTGACTATATCACTGTCAACAATGATGTAGAGTGATGTGTCATCAGCAAATAATCGGACATTATTTGTTAAATTTGAAGAAAATTTATTAATATCATAAAAAAAGAAAGGTCCTTGGACAGATCCCTGGGGGAAACCTGCACTAGTTGTTCTAAGAGTTGATGTTTAACCACCAAGGATCACCCTAGCTTTGTCTTCTGTTTACTTTAATTTTTAACCCAATTTAAGATTTAAGGTCATACGCAACGTAGTTTGGACTTTACTGGGTTCTTCCCTGGAGTTGAAGAGTTCCACTAAATGAAGGACCTGTGTGCAGAACTTTTAATGTCTATGTATGGATTTGTACACCTCTTCTAAAACAAATTTTGATGAAAAGAAATATCTCGAATTTATGATTTGTAATTTTTATACATTTTTCTTTGAATAATGCAAAATTTTTCATAATTTGATATCTTTTCAAAACCCCTGGTAACGCATGCTGATTTTTTGTCCAAGAATATGTAATGGTATTATGAGTTTAAATTCAAAATATCTTGAAAAATTATCAGTAGGTGAGGTACGTTGCGTATGTCCTTAATCTGATATTCCTATTTCGATTAAATTTAATTCCTTCATGCCGTATCCTATCAAAAGCTTTAGGAATATCACAAAACATAAATCGTACATCCCGGCCTTTAACAAGATTGGATATAATAGAATTATTTTAAAGATTTCCACCTACTGATTACTGGTTATGTCACCAGTTTGAAAAGCAGACTTGAACTTATATTGTATATTATTTTCAAATATATAGGTGTGTAGATGCTTGACAATATTTTTTTTCTAATAATTTGCAAACAACAGATTTTACCGATATTGGTCTATAGTTATTGACATTATCTGCATTTCCTTTGTATTTATAAACCTGGGCAATTTTCCAAATAAAAGGAAGTGTTCCATTGTTAAGTAATATGTTAAATATTTTTTTCAGTGGTTTGTAGATTGACTGTGCAGTATGTTTTAAAATCCGAGGTGAAACACCATCAGGACCTGATGGCTTACATACATGTATATTGATTATTTGTAACTTTTCTAAGACTTGAAGGGTGGTAAATCAGGTTCATTATCAATGCAATAGATACCTCTAAAGAATTTGTTGATGGCATTGGCCTTGTTTATGGGATGAATCAGTGTTTGACCATCAACCTTAAGAGGAGGTGTTGGCTTATGTTTATTCTTTAATTTAGATAATGATTTCACAATTCTCCACCATTGACCGGGTGGTATTGTTTTATCTAATCTGCTCTGTAATTTTTTTTACTTATAATTTTGCCTAGAAATTCAGATTTCATGAATGACCCGATTGCGTAGATATCAATACTTTTCCCAGTGAATTAGGATTTTTTGATTTTATAGCTTTACGATTGATTTGATTTCGCTTTCAATATTCTGTAGTGCTATTCATAAATACGTTGTCATTTCGTCGTATTATAATTACTTTTTAGAGATGTTTTTATCTATGCTTTGGGTTATTACTTCTGCAAAATTAGAGTACATTTCATCTACTGTAAATCACTTTTTTATTCGCTAGAACTTTATTTTCGCGTAATTACGCGAGACAGTGTGCTCGCGAAAATTAAATTCTCGCGCATAATAGTATTCCTTAACATGATATAGATCAATAACTATAATTCGCGAAAATTTTGTCTCGCTAAAAAAGAGTCCATGACTATCTCGCGAAAATAAGGTGTCGCGAAAATTAAGTGATCTATAGTAGTTCATTTGTATTTAAAACCTCTGAATCTCATTTTATATTAGCTAAATTATTACTGAAGTTATTGTAATCAGCATTACTATAATAAAAAAAAATTCTCTTTTGTGTGCATATTGTTTATATGTGTATATTTAATGTTTTATCCAGCAAGGGAATGTGAACTTCAAAATGGGACAGAAACAAGGGGTCATGATTTGAATAATTGAAATCTCCACTGCATGAGGATGATTACTTGTCAGTATGACTAAAGAAAGCTTTTTTCTGTTCTTAGGATTTTTCCCTTTAACTCTTTGCAACTTACCCAGGTGAGCTAAAAAGTAAAGATGAGTCATAATGATGCTTATTACTATGGAAATATGCAGACAATTCATTTCTCATTTCTCCGGTAATGTAGAGATATCAAATAATAAACATGTGTCGCCATTTTTCAATGTGCATCTTAGATTTAAAACTTTCCTACATCGATGTATATATCTCTCAATATAGGAATCCATATCCGAAGAACTTTCATTACTTTAAGTGTTTTAACCTATGTGATATTTAAAAATCAAATTAATACCGTGATTGATAACGTATTATGTTCACATCAAATCACCACAGTAATGATGAAGTGCTCTGTTCACATATTTATGTATTTTAGATAATGTTCAGAACAATTATATAGTAGGAGTAAAAAAGGACTCAAGGAAGAAATTTTCTTAATTTTAAACAGTGGTAAAATAATTCTTTAATCGATTCACATTATAATATAAATTAGACTTTCTTTATAAATGTACAGAATTGTAGACGTGACAGACCATTTCATGCATTTTCCTGTATTGTGGTTATATTGTTGCAGAATAGGTAACTAGTGTAAATTTAGTGAAAGAAGACACAGGTAATAACTCGAGATATATATATACACTGGATAACATATATAATATATACCTGGAGACAAACAAAACTAGAGGAAAAAAGACAGAGGTAATAACTTTATATATATGGATACAGTAAAACTCGTTTAGTACAAAGGCGGATATTGCAAATTTACGGATATAGCGAAGTCTTCTTGGTTCCCAGCTATATAAATTCAATGATTTTCTTATCCGGTTATAACGAATTACGGATATTGCGAAGTAATTTCATAGGTCCCAGCGACTTCGTTATAACCGAATTCTGCTGTATACACTGGATAACATATATAAAATCTACCTAGAGAGAATCAAAACTATTTTTGACTCTTTCATTTCGAAAATTTCAGACCTGTTTCCACGATTCTCAAATTTAGATTCTTTTCAATGGAAAATCTTAGTGTTAATGTCATCTTCTTGTATCTGTTAAATAACCAAAGAGGAGGATAAAATACTGAACCAACACAAAAAAGATGACAAATGTAAAGACTGAAATATAATAATCGTTGATTTAATTTCCAACAATATATAAAATAATGTTATCTGTATGCTTTTTTTCTGAGTTATATTTTTTCCGTGTTTTCTGCATTGCGAATATAAAAACATTAGGTTTGACATTTTTAAATCAGAATACATTGAAATAGATAAAGTGTTTCAAGTTTTATATGTATCAAGTCTTCTCAATTTGTACAAAAAAGTCACCATTGTAAAATGCATTGTAAAAACCATAACAGAAGTTTAGAGTGCCGATAAAACATATTTTGTTGTTGATTTTTTGGAAACTTTATCATTCATTGTAAATTTTCTGCAACTTACGTATGTCAATGTAAACTCTTACAAATTTCTATTTGTTTTACATTACATTTTGGAATATGTTTAAATTGAGTCACTAGCTTTATTGATGAGGTATTATGCTGACATATTTATGCCATTTAGGATACTGTTCAGAATACTGTAGGAATCAAAAATCAACAAAAGTATCTCTACACTGGGGCCTCTATCCGAACAACTCAAGCACTTTAAAGGCAGAGATTTTTTACCGGGTGGTAAATTCCAGGTGAGGGAGGGGCTTATTTTGAACAGGTGTGAATGCCTTGGGGGCTAGCAGTCTACCTGTGGTCATCTGTATCGTAATCCCTATACACAGGAAGTGATTTAATACACAGTGAAATACCCAGGTGTCAAACTTTACCTGTGTTGGGGATTATGAGACAATTTTAAATCAGAAGTGAAAAGTTTCTCAATAAATCTATATTGATTTATTTTTAAAATGTTTGAAAACATTCCAAACCTTTTAAAACAATTGTGATGATATCATACTATAAATTCAAATATTACAACAAAGATAATTTTAGATACTGATATTAAAGTATGTGTTAATTATAAAAATCCTCCACTAACAACCAAATTAGACTTATTTCGTTTGTCCCCAGGATTCCATCTATTAAATGAAAAGAGAGCTGTGTTAACTTCATTTCATTTAAAAAAATTCGAAGTTTAACCTATTCTTTGTCACCATGAAACATGCTAAAAAAAATTGCTGTAAATTCTTATCTGAATAACAAAGAAAAAAGTGTTACCCGTGATAAGAGAAACATTTATAAATAATTTAATTAATTTAATTACAGTATATACGTACTTCACACAGTGTTGCTCTAAACTTAAACAATAATTTAACATTTTTATTTTAGGTTACTGTTTAGCATATTAAAATCAATATAGAAATTTCATCATAATTTTTTTATCTACCAATGTTTCATGTTTTTTTTTAAATTAAACTATATTATAATCCTTTCAAATACTTAATTACAAATATTTAATTTACATAATCAAGCTAAAACTTTTCATTGTTATGCAATTTCTCTATACCCTGTTTGGTAAACATCAAAGGATCAACAGTTAATTTGAAGGTCCCCCAGTATTATACAAGGTCTACAGGGTATACACAGGGACCAGTAAGTAAATGTCAATCAAGTTTCAGCGTCCAATGATGAATCTTCATGCACTTGATTGACAGGGCTACCCTGACCAGGTATTTTTGAATTCGGTGCTTAAAATCTCTGCCTTTAAGTGCTTTTGATGAATTTATTATTTTAAATCAGAGAAATCCCTTATGTTTTTTAAGGATATAATGGTCACATTTTGTTGAATGTATTATTTTAAATCAAAGCAATCCCTTATATTTTTTTAAATATATAATGTTTACATTTTGATGAATTTATTATTTTAAATCAAAGCAATCCCTTATGTTTTTAGGTATTTAATGTTCACATTTTGTTGAATTTATTATTTTAAATCAAAGCAATCCCTTATGTTTTTTTTTTAGTAAATTATGTTCACATTTTGATCAATTTATCATTTTAAATTCAAGGCAACCTCTTATGTTTTTAATTATATAATGTTCACATATTCATATCAATCAGGATACAGTATAGAATATAATATTAATTAAAACGGTAACATGAAAAACTGAAATTTATATTTTCTGAATTTCAAACAGTGATAAAATATTTCTGTAATTTATAAATTCTATACTCACAGTCTATAGAGCCATATCAAACCACTAAATGCATTCTCCTGTATTGTGGTTATTCTGTTGTTGGATAGGTTTCTAATATAAATGTAGAGAAAAAAGACGAAGATAAGAACATTGTTCTGGATAAAATATTCAATATCTATAGCTACTAGAAAAATGAAAACCATTTTTGACTCCATACATTTTGAAAATTCAGCTCATTTATGTTCTTTTAAATGAAAAATCTTACTAAGGTAGTGTGAATGTCATTTTTTAAAAAAATCCAGAAGAATCATAAACTTAAGCTACACAAAAAGATGTATTATTTTAAATCAAAGCAATCCCTAATATTTTTAAGTATATAATGTTCACATTTTGATAATTTTATTATTTTAAATCAAAGCAATCCCTTATGTTTTTAAGTATTTAATGTTCACATTTTGTTGAATTTATTATTTTAAATCAAAGCAATCCCTTATGTTTTTTTTTAGTAAATTATGTTCACATTTTGATCAATTTATTATTTTAAATCAAGGCAATCTCTTATTTTTTTTAATTATATAATGTTCACATATTCATATCAATCAGGATACAGTATAAAATATAATATTAATTAAAACGGTAACATGAAAAACTAAAATTTATATTTTCTGAATTTCAAACAGTGATAAAATATTTTTTTTAATTTATAAATTCTATACTTACAGAAACAAGAGATTATAGAAACCACTAAATGCATTCTCCTGTATTGTGGTTATTCTGTTGTTGGATAGGTCTCTATTATAAATGTAGAGAAAAAAGACGAAGATAAGAACATTGTTCTGGATAAAATATTCAATATCTATAACTACCTAGAAAAAATGAAAACCATTTGTGACTCTATACGTTTTTAAAATTCAGATCACTCATGTTCTTTTGAATGGAAAGTTTTACAAAGGTAGTGTGAATGTCATTTTTTTTTTAAATCCAGAAGAATCATAAACTTAAGCTACACAAAAAGATGACAAATGCAAAGAATAATTAAAATATAATGAAAGTGGATTTAATTTCTGACAATATTAATGAAAATGTTTTATGTATCTTTTTTTTGTTTCTGCTATTTTATCATTTTTTTTTTCTTTATCAGTTTATTTTTCATAAGGAATATGATTACATATTGAATGATATTATTTAATCACAAGAAAACATTGATTTAGATAATGCAGTTCGTTTTGCATTGTATCAAGTCTTACAAATTTGCGGGACATAATTCACTTTTTTTGAAATGGGAAATACACATGTATATGCGTATATACATTTCTAAGCGGTTTTATTTCAATTTTGTTAAAAATCCATTGTAAAATGCATTGATAAAAGCATTGCAAAATCTGAATTGCCGATTTTAATTTGTTGTTGATGTTTTTAAAATGAAGTCATCGTACGATGCCTGCTTTTGGCATAGTATAAGTCACATTATCCAGCGATGGGGTAAACGATGAGAAACCGATGAGTTTTTTGATGAAAATGGCATGAATGCCGGCCGGACACAACTAGTGATCGGACGGTGACTGAGGCCATTTTGCGAATCGGTGGGGTCATCGGTAGGAAATAATTCGTAGTTAAAATTCAGCGATGTCTCCAGCGATGCCTCACATCGCTCCTCATCGGTAACCCATCATTAACACATCTTTCAAGGATCGGCCGATGTATGGCCGAGCAACGTCCAATATCCGTTGAATCTGAGGTCATCGGGGGGTTGAGTGGTGTTCAACAGATAACGACCGATCATCGGTCGATGTTCGACCAAACATTGGCCCGTAGTCGACCGATGTACGAACGATGTTCACCAAAGTATGAGCGATGTAATATACATCGGCCGATTATCCTTGAACATCATTTTATAATTAGCAATGCATCGCTGGGCCTTCGTAAGACCGGCTGGCAACCTCGTCATTTTTATCATAAAACGCATTGGTTGCCCATCGTATATCCATCGCTAGATAATGTGACTGATACTTTAAGGACTACTAGGCCGATGTGTACCGATGTTGGGGCATCCCTAACACCACGGATTACCAACGATTACCACCGGTCTACGGCTACCGGCCGGGAAATGTGACCTAGGCATAAGTACTTCAAGGTAAATCTTAACAATTACTTTATTTAAGTTATGAAGTGTATATTTGCATCTGTAGCTCTCCGTTTTCTTTCTTTCTTTTGAGAATTTCCAGCAAAAACAATGAAAATGTGACATTGTGATGAGAAAAATGTTTTCAGGAAAAATTTACATTTACTGTTTTCTTGAGGTTAAAATAAATAATCCATTGTGTTGACCACTGATCCGACTTTTCAAAATCATTTGTCATCATTTGTTGATGAGTTTGCAGCACTAATCATGACTATATCACTGTCAACAATAATGTAGAGTGAAGTGTCATCAGCAAATAATCGGACATTATTTATTAAATTTTAAGAAATATTTTTAATATAAGATAAAAATAAGAACCCAGCAGGCACGCAACGTTGTTTCAACGTTGAAGGTAGTAAAATATAGGTTGCAACGTTGCGCAACTATATTTCAACATTGTTTCAACGTTGAGGTTTCATTGCTTCAACGTTGAATTCTCAGCCTTTTTTCAACGTTGAAACAACGTTGTAGATGCAACATATTTTCAACGTTGAATGTTCGCCGATAAATCAACGTTGAAACAACGTTGAAGCAGCAACATATTTTCAATGTTGGATGTTCGTCGATATTTCATATATCTTATACAATTTATAAAATTCAGCACATATCAAGAATTTGTCAAAATGTGACTTTTGTGGGGGCAAGGATATGCAGTATACCGCATATAGTTCTTTATTAGATTGTTACGTGTGTAAAGAAAAAGCGTAAAGTGAATTAGGATATTTCTATAATCTTTATTTTCACAAAGTGTAAAAAAAAATCAAATACACACATTTTAAAACGGTTAACAATTTTTACAGTAACAATTAACCCCGGTCACTTTGCATTATTAAGATCCACTCACCCAAATCTTCAGTGTATCAGATAAGGAGTGCTTCTTGCTAAGTTGTTCAGTTTCAGTGTCAGGATAACCATGGGCAGTGTATAGCTGTTTACAGCTTAAGTATAAGTCACATTATCCAGCGATGGGGTATACGATGAGAAACCGATGCGTTTTTTAATGAAAATGTCGTGGTTGCCGGCCGGGCACCACTAGTGATCGGACGGTGACTGAGTCTTTTTTGCGAATCAGTTGGGTCATCGGTAGGAAATAATTCGTAGTTAAAATTCAGCGATGTCTCCAACGATGCCTCACATCGCTCCTCATCGGCAACCCATCATTAACACATCTTTCAAGGATCGGCCGATGTATGGCCGAGCATCGTCCAATATCCGTTGAATCTGAGGTCATCGGGGGGTTGAGTGGTGTTCAACAGATAACGACCGATCATCGGTCGATGTTCGACCAAACATTGGCCCGTAGTCGACCGATGTACGAACGATGTTCACCAATGTATAAGCGATGTAATATACATCGGCCGATTTTCCTGGAACATCGTTTTATGCTTAGCAATGCATCGTTGAGCCTTTGTAAGTCCGGCCAGCAACCACGCCATTTTTCTCATAAAACGCATTGGTTGCCCATCGTATGCACATCGCTTGATAATGTGACTGATACTTTAAGGACAAATGGGCCGATGTGGACCGATGTTGGGGCATCGTTCACACCACGGATTACTACCGATTACCACCGGTCTACGGCTACCGGCCGGGAAATGTGACCTAGGCATTATCTAGATCAAAATTTGAATTCAACTGATCGACAAGAAGTGCGCGTCTTCTTGCTGTTCATATTTAATGTGTTTCCAAGCTATATACGAGGGGTTATCAAAAAGTACGTGGACTGAAGCTATAAAATTAGCACTATGTAGTCCGTGCTTTCGTAATTTATAATTTGTGGAACATAAAACAACAAAAAATAAAGAAATGTTGAAAAATTCATTATTTGCCAAATTATTATAAAATGAAAACGACTTTATATGACCCGGTGTAAAGACGAATAATGACCCCCATCGAATAATGACCGGGGGGTCATTTTTCAACGACAAAAAATGACCCCCACCCGTAGAAAAAAATCATTTTTTGTAGAAAAAGAGTCCTAGGGGGTCATTATTTTATATGTTAGTCCTATAAAATAATGACCCCCATTGAAAAATGACCCCCTTTAAAGTGATACAAAATATACACTCTTTGATATCTTTTTTACAGCGAAACTAATTTTTACATTTTCTGTAACCAGAAAAATACAAAAAGTCGTATGAAATAATAAAGGGATTCACGTAGTCTTTCAATGCTAAAATTGTGTTTGAAAAGAGATTCTTTAATTGTCAAGTAAATAAAATTTCTTTACAATATTCCTCCTTAAAATGTTTGCTTTAAGAATGATATTCCACTTGTTTTTAGAAATCAAACCATGCAAAAATCAGGTTTAAATACTCTTTAATAGGAAACTATAAATTTTCCGTTATTTCAACTTTTAGCTTGTTTAAGTTTGGCAAATCCTATTTGACAATGTGACAGGAGGAAATTTTTATCCCCCCCCCCCCCCAAAAAAAAAGAACATTACGTTAAATAAAAAAATAAATAAATAAATGAAAAGCAAAAATATAAATAAAACTCCATACCTTTCAATAATTCTGAAAGAGGCTCTAGATAAAATATTGAAA
>NW_026925381.1:0-25808 GCF_032062105.1 Saccostrea cuccullata | reverse complement strand
ATCATCATTCAATGCATTTTTTGTTAGTGTACACTGTACATATTCGATGAAAGCATGCTAACCGCTTTTCAGTACTTTCAGTACTTTGATTTTATTTACCACCTACCTGCACATTTTCTAAATATTAAAGTCTAGTCGGTAAAGGACAAGAACTTATTATTTAAAGATGGTATTATAAATAAGAAACTTTGGCTTACCTTATAATTTAGTATCAAGAAAATATGAAATTAAATTTTTGAGTAATACCACACAATTGTGTTGCAGATAATGCAGAGTAACTATACGGGGAGAAATCCGAAGACTTGTATATTAAAATGAAAGAGTTGTTATACAGGAAATAATAACAAACAGTTCTAAATTGCTTCATTTAAAATCGAATATTTTCGTGGGGTTAAATTTTCGAGGTTTGAGAAAGAAATATTGGCTTATTGGGAAAAGTTGAGTAGTAATGCATATGGATTTTTACATTTCGTGGGGGTAATGAATTCGCGTGTCTCTCCATACCTCGAAAACAACGAAAGTTAATTAACCCCCCACGAAAATTATTGATTTCACAGTATTTACATTTAAAGAAAAGAGAAGCTATTGCTTAGTTTAAATTTTGATTAACGATGATCGATATCTAAATCTTAATTTTATTTATACTATTCATAATAATATGTGCATAATTGTTTGAATACATTACTAGATAAAAAGGAATCAAAATTATCACAATATGAGAACGCCGTTTATGTTGATAAATCTCATTCGAAATCCTTCTCCCTTCTCTGATGGACCTCCTAAAGATATCCAACATATACATGTGCATGTATTTCTTCTTATTATTAATGAAAAATGTTAAGCTATCAAAAAAAGATTGACATAAAATTTTTTAAAAAAAACTACAAAATACTACTCTGTGAATAAGGTATAAACACAAGCCTAACAATTTATATAAAAAGTCAATTTAAAAAGCTATTTTTGCTGACAAGGTCATTAGGACGACCACATAATCTACTAAATGCTGACTTTAAATGTGATTGTTGAAATCCCTGTAGAATTAACTTACCTGTGAGTAGCCTGCTTCGGTTTAATAAAATCGATAATGTCAAAGAATGCTCTTGAGTGTGCTGGGAGACAAAAACACCACATTCAGGTGATAACGGAATTTCGCTACTTATAAATATATAACAAGAGTTGACAATGGAGAAATTGAAGTCACTTCGTTTGTCAAACAATTTACTTGTATGATGACCCTTATCGTCTGTAAGGAAGTATAATACAAATACAAAAGAGATAAGACTAACTTTGTGATAATTGTTTTTTTTGTTTATTGGAATATGTTCAATCAACAAACTTCTAAGTATTGTCTCAATAAGCTTAAAAGGATATACCGATTTTTTTTTAATTAAGAATATAACTTTTTCTGTTTGTTATTCGAAGCAATTGTAATTAATAAGCATCATTTTGTTTAGTGATTTTCTGAGAAGAAAATAACATTTCATAGCAGAAATTGATATTTAGGTTTATGTCGGCGAATGATTTATTTTATTCATTAATTAATGGAGTCATAAAGTCATAACCGAAATATGTTTCGTTACATTGTTCAAATTTGAGGAAAATTATTCAATCATCACACATATAATATATAAGAATAACGCAAATGTTTTAACATAAATATGATTTAATTCTTTGAAAATATTTGACGGAAAGCAAACATTTCAAACCCAATTACTTCAAATCCAGTGTCAGCTTGAAATGATTCTAATATTCCTACAAAAAATTGATTTTCTTTAGGAATTTTTTTTATTTTATAGGAATCTTTATAAGTGTCTGCCATTTGATTGAATATGCATGAGCTAATTCTGCTAAAAAGGAAATTCTTAAACGAGGCAGACTTTTAATAGATAAGTTGTTGGTAATAAAAAAAAATTTTACCTCTGTTTTCAGTTATATTGAAGTGATTTTCCTATTCATATTTTTTAAAAAAAAAAATTTTAAATTTAAATGCTTTATTATTTCATATTATATAATATTTCTAGAGAAATTGACATGAGCCTTTTATGAGTTATAAGGACGTGATCACCTTTTATAAGTTGTATTCCTATAACACGTCAGTGTCATTCTACGTATTTGATTTCCATGCGTTTACCCTACCTCCGAGAATCTAAACCAATAGGATGATAATCTGTAATTAACTGTTGAAATGAAGCCAGCGGCAATATAAAAAAGACCGTGATCATCTATTTCTCATTGTAGGATATCGGTTTCCTAGACTCACCTTACCAAGTGAAGATATCAAGGTTATTTACTTTATTATGTGGTTTTATTTACTAACTTACGTATCTGATATGTGAAGATGAGTATTCATGATTAATTTTTTTTTTTAATTTGAGAAGTTAGTCATGTTGTTTATCAGGAAGTTTTATTTAATGATTCAGTTTTTTCGTGCATTATAATTTGAATACTTAGGCTGAACAATACATACTTTTTAATTCAATATTTTAAGGCAATAAGAATTACATGAATCATCTCTTGTACATTTAATATGATTTCTTTTTCAGATATGGGCGTAAAAATTCTGCTGTGTCTTTCTTTCTTCATTCTTTCAGGTAATTAATTAAACTTTCCTATGAACTTCGTGAGAATGTTAATCTGTTGCTGTTGTCGATATATATTTCATACTGGAAACACAGTTTTAAAAATCTGATTTCAGATTTCTCTTTTAATGTACAAATTTTCGTTCTGTATTTTATGAAATGAAAATATAATAACCTGAAAAAGAACAGAATCATAATAATACCGTTTAGACGAACTCCAAAACAGCTTTTCCAAAAGTAAGATGTTGAGACAGAAAAAGACTCCGAAAAAAGAGTTCGCGCATACACAGACACACAAAAATGGTGATTTTTCGCTAAAATTTTGGGTTTACAAAAGTTGTCCATGCAAAGTTTTGGAAAATATGGCAATTTATTTAGTACTCAGAAATGCTAAATAAAAGACTTCGGAAGAGATCGTATTAATTGTCAGATTTATCAGCAGTATTGAATTTGATGGCGTATATCCAGAATCACTGTACATGTATAATGCAAGAAATAAATGTTTATCCACAAAATAATTTAATAAGTGTAACTTCCATTAAACAAAAATTAAAAGAAAATTAAGATAAGGTCACAATGTACTAAATACAGACATTAAGAGGCCGTATATTTGAGGTAAGAGAGTTCGACAATTACCCTTTTTTTTTTTTTTTTTTTTTTTTTTTTTTTTTTTTTTTACATCGGACGTCATTTTGCCGCAATGCAAGATAAAACCAAAGAATTTTTTTGGAGTTCACGCCTTGAATTCATCTAGACTATATATTTACTAAGGATTAAAAAGGTCGATCCTTATTGCAATATCTTGAAGATTCCATTTGTGTGTTTTAAATTATGTTTATGGTAATCAGTTCAATTGCACTCAGTCTTGATCGAATGTTGATTTTCGTCATTTTTAGTCGATGTTTTTCATTACCAATATCACTCTTCATAACAACATGAATCTATAGAAAATTAGAAATGGACTAATCAACAATAATAAAATAAACTAGGGCTAATTGTAACGGGGACGGTTACAGATGTTCCCCCAAACGCTCCCCAACTCCCTTTTCGTGCCAGAGCGAAGCGCACGTGCATGCACGTGAGTTCGTGCTTATTTGACAGTGTCACAATATCTACATTATTAATATATCTTTATATAATGAGTTTCAAATCATTTCATTAAAAAATGTAAAAGTTATAGCTATATTAAGTATATCAGTCATTTCACTCATATCACGCGCACGCACGTGCATGCGTATGCGCGCAAAATGACCTTCGTTCCAACCACCTACACTACACACCTATTAACCCTAAAAAGGTTTTAGCTCATTTGGTTGAACAGTTTCTGAGAACGTTAACACTCGCGGACAAAAAAGTACCAGAGAAGAAATAAGAAGAAAAAAGAATAATAACTAGAAACGATCTTGTTGCGAGCAACGAGAGGTCTTCCGTCCGATTCCGGAAAAAAAACGTAAAATTAAGCTGAAATAGTAAAAAAAAATTGCACACAAGACGGATTGAATCCAAGTTGCCAGCATGAAAACCCAACGAGCTTAATATTACGCTATTGGGACCTCTGCTTTAAATCTTCTTATACAATGTATATATACCTCTGTATAACAGTGCTTTTGTCCTAGAATTATGAAAAGCGAGTCACTATTCATAATTTCGCGCCAAACGCCACGAGTTAATCTTCGCGCCTTTTCTTTGTAATGTTCTATTTAATATGTGATAGAAAACGTTCTTATAGCCTAAAATTCGACAATAAGAAAGTATATTTAACACATTTTACAAATTCCATATCTTATGTAAGAAGGTAACACTAAAACAGTAAAACGGCTATGAATTTTAACTTTTTTAAATTTTCTGTTTATTGCCAAAGTGAACTATCCCGATTAGTTAAACATTCATGAAAAGGTTCAAATGTTTCGCCGAAAAACATTGCTTGCCCTACGACAGTCAAGGAATCAGAAACCATTTATGTTCAATAACTTGAATAAGATCTTTGAGACAGTAATGTTAATATAAACTCCATTAAGCGATTATAGAAGACGTTTAAGAAGGACTTAGTTTGACACAGAATTGCAACGTTAATACGACGTGACAATCCATGTATTCTTTTACATTTCATTTGTCCTTATGTTACTTTCGTTCAAGCAAACGCTCAGCTGCCTCCGTAAACCCCTATTGCGAAATGTCGGAGTTGACAGAGACAGCCGCCATTTTGGACCCGCTTCAGATTTTTAAATGCTAATACATAGAGTTCAGATTTATCAATATTCAAACAAATTATATAGTAAGCATTAGAAGAAAGGTTTCTATTAACGTACCAAAAATAAATGAAAAATATTGAAAAACAAAAAAGTTAGAAAATACATTTTTTAATTCGCTTGTCGTAAAGACCGGAAGTATTGACGACGAACAAAAGGTTCGCGTCCTGGATAGTACTTATCACGATCTATAAACCCTGAAAGTTTCATATTGATATCTTTTACCGTTCTTGAGAATAACAGCGGACAAAATGTCCTTTTAAAATCAGGAAATGTCCTGTAACTTGGCACCAGATAGGAATTTTCAAAAAATCGCTCAGATAGATCAAAATCATGTTACGACACATCTTTTCTGAAAATTTCACGTAATTCCATCCAGTAGTCTTCGAGAAATCGCGTGCACAAAATTTTGGAAAAAAATGATAAAAAGAATAATTATTATTATAACTAGAGCAAAGCTCGTTGGCAACGAGTAGGTCTTCCGTCCTGTTTTGACCGGAAGTGCCGGATGTGACGTCAACGAAAGAAAGCAATGAGCTAAGTCGGTTCCAGTAACTTTATAATTTCAATTTTTCGTTAAAAACCTTCAAAATAAGCTATTTTGGGCTACTTCCGGTTTGACCGGAAGTGAAGTCGACGGACAGAAAATTAAGTTTTAGGCTTCCGGTGACATATGTTATCCAAAAACTTGTCAAGAATGGCAAAAATACGCGTTTTCCGACTACTTCCGGTTTGGCCGGAACTGAAGTCGCCGGACGTATTTTGACGACCCCAGTAGATTAAGCTTGACATTTTGAACAACTCTGCTTCTTAGACGTATTACAAATTCTCAATACTTTTTGAGATATAAAAGAAAAACTTTGGGCCCCTCTAGGCCCTTAAATTCAGGGGCCAGCCCTTTTTTTTGAGATATCATTTGAAAGATCTTGAAATTCTACACTTCTTTTGCTCTATATGTCTTAACAAAATATTTCCAGGTAAAAAGATATCGAAGAAAAGATGTTAGAAATTTTGAAAATTGCGATGTGACATTTTTCGGGCCATAGCTGGCGCCGACGTGCGGCACTTCCGATAAAAATAAAATACCTTACGCATATCTATAGACTTAGGTCTATCATACCTGAAAGTTTCATGTTTCTATCTAGAGCCATTTGTTAGAAAATCTGCGGACAACCTGACCATTCAAAAATCGTAAAATCGACAATATCTCCGAACCGGAAGTGACGTCATCAAATAGAAAAAAATATGTATAAGGTTCAAGTAATGTTACATAAGTCCTGAAAGTTTCATTAAAATCCATTGAGCCGTTTTCGAGAAATCGCGTGCAAAAAATCGGTAAGAAAAAAAAGAATAATAACTAGAAACGATCTCGTTGCTAGCAACGAGAGGTCTTCCGTCCGATTCAGGAAAAAAAATCTCGTATAATCGAGCTGAAAAGTGATTCAAAATTTTGGTTAAAAAGAGGATTGAACCCATGTCGCCTTTTTCTGTTTTATCCCCAACGCGCAAACCATAAAGCTTTTGGGAGTACTGCTCTAAATATACTTGTGTGTATACTTTTGCAACAGTACACCTGTCTAAGAATCATAAAAGGCGGGTCACTATCAATAATTTGCGCCAAACGCCACGAGTAAATATTCGTGCATTTTCATACATTTTATTTGCTAAAAACTCGACTCTGCAGAACCAGAGAAGGTTTTCCACAGGTCCATTCCCCATCACGGGGATGACCTTACCTGCACATTGGCACCATGTGTATTATCCGCACAGCCTATTTATGAGAAAATGAAATGAATATTTTTTAGTGTTTAAGAAAACGTTGAACCTACGCTTGCGAAAGTTCTAAGACATTCAAAGATATTTAATTTCTTCTTTATCAAATCAAGAAACCGATTATACGTTAAATCAGCAAATAGGGGCCTTTACTTATGCCATGAATATCACAGAAAAAGATTCAAAATTTTGGTCGCAAAGAGGATTGAATCCATGTCGCCTTTTTCTGTTTTATCCCCAACGCGCAAACCATTAAGCTTTTGGGAGTACTGCTCTAAATATACTTGTGTGTATACTTTTGCAACAGTACACCTGTCTAAGAATCATAAAAGGCGGGTCACTATCAATAATTTGCACCAAACGCCACGAGTAAATATTCGTGCATTTTCATACATTTTATTTGCTAAAAACTCGACTCTGCAGAACCAGAGAAGGTTTTCTACAGGTCCATTCCCCATCACGGGGATGACCTTACCTGCACATTGGCACCATGTGTATTATCCGCACAGCCTATTTATGAGAAAATGAAATGAATATTTTTTAGTGTTTAAGAAAACGTTGAACCTACGCTTGCGAAAGTTCTAAGACATTCAAAGATATTTAATTTCTTCTTTATCAAATCAAGAAACCGATTATACGTTAAATCAGCAAATAGGGGCCTTTACTTATGCCATGAATATCACAGAAAAAGATTCAAAATTTTGGTCGCAAAGAGGATTGAATCCATGTCGCCTTTTTCTGTTTTATCCCCAACGCGCAAACCATTAAGCTTTTGGGAGTACTGCTCTAAATATACTTGTGTGTATACTTTTGCAACAGTACACCTGTCTAAGAATCATAAAAGGCGGGTCACTATTAATAATTTGCGCCAAACGCCAGGAGTAAATATTCGCGCATTTTCTTTGAACTTATCTATTAAATTGGTGTGATAGCTGCAATGAAATAAAATAAATAAAACGTTCTTATCGCCTTTATTTTATTTCGACGTTTAAAAAGTCTTTGTACACATTACATATATCGTATCTAGCCCAGTTACACTTAAGTACTGAAACGGAAATTAAGTGTTAAGATCGACACTGAATTGCAACGTACTACTACGTGAAAGTAGTTTTGTTTACATTTCATGCATTCGTATGTCAGAATGGTTTAATCAAACGCTCAGCTGCCTCCATAAACCCCAATTGCGAAATGGCGGAATTGACAAAGACAGCCGCCATCTGGGGCCCGCTTCAGATTTTCAAATATTAATATCTAGAATTACGATAAGCCAATTTTCAAACAACTTAGATAGTTATAATCTAATTGTTAAGATGAATACTTTTGATCAATAATGTATAACAAAGAATTGATCATTAGAGAGTTATAGATAAAAGACTTTTGGCCCCTCTTAGCCCCTAATTTGAAGGGTCAGCCCTATTTTTTTTATATCAAATGAAAGGTCTTGCGATATTGAACATTTTGTCTTCAATATGTTTTAACAAATTATGAACAGGAGTGAAGATATGAGACAAAATGCGTCAAATTTTGTGAGATATTTCTGAGACATTTTTTCGGCCCTACCGAACTTCGGTGCCTTTTGCGCTAGAAAGATTTGGAGACCCAATTACAACTCACCAAACCTTCCTCTATTTTCCCTGAAAATCTCAAGTCCATATCTTAAGTCGTTTCGGAGGAGTTTCCCGGACAAGCCGACCCTCTGAAAATCAGAAAATCGTCCATATCTCACGACCGGAAGTGAGATAATCAAAAAGGAAAAAAACCTATCAAGATCAATTGAATATCTTTCAGATCTGAAAGTTTGGTAGAAATCGGACGAGCCATCTCTGAGAAATCGCTTGCACAAAATCGGTTGGAAGAATAATAATAATAACTAGAAACGATCTCGTTGCTAGCAACGAGAGGTCTTCCGTCCGATTCAGGAAAAAAAATCTCGTATAATCGAGCTGAAAAGTGATTCACAATTTTGGTCGCAAAGAGGATTGAACCCATGTCGCCTTTTTCTGTTTTATCCCCAACGCGCAAACCATAAAGCTTTTGGGAGTACTGCTCTAAATATACTTGTGTGTATACTTTTGCAACAGTACACCTGTCTAAGAATCATAAAAGGCGGGTCACTATCAATAATATGCGCCAAACGCCACGAGTAAATATTCGTGCATTTTCCTACATTTTATTTGCTAAAAACTCCACTCTGCAGAGCCAGAGAAGGTTTTCTACAGGTCCATTCCCCATCACGGGGAAGACCTTACCTGCACATTGGCACCATGTGTATTACCCGCGCAGCCTATTTATGAGAAAATGAAATGAATATTTTTTAGTGTTTAAGAAAACGTTGAACCTACGCTTGCGAAAGTTCTAAGACATTCAAAGATATTTAATTTCTTCTTTATCAAATCAAGAAACTGATTATACGTTAAATCAGCAAATAGGGGCCTTTACTTATGCCATGAATATCACAGAAAAAGATTCAAAAGTTTGGTCGCAAAGAGGATTGAACCCATGTCGCCTTTTTCTGTTTTATCCCCAACGCGCAAACCATTAAGCTTTTGGGAGTACTGCTCTAAATATACTTGTGTGTATACTTTTGCAACAGTACACCTGTCTAAGAATCCTAAAAGGCGGGTCACTATTAATAATTTGCGCCAAACGCCAGGAGTAAATATTCGCGCATTTTCTTTGAACTTTTATGAAATAAAATAAATAAAACGTTCTTATCGCCTTTATTTTATTTCGACGTTTAAAAAGTCTTTGTACACATTACATATATCGTATCTAGCCCAGTTACACTTAAGTAGTGAAACGGAAATTAAGTGTTAAGATCGACACTGAATTGCAACGTACTACTACGTGAAAGTCCAAGTAGTTTTGTTTACATTTCATGCATTCGTATGTCAGAATGGTTTAATCAAACGCTCAGCTGCCTCCATAAACCCCAATTGCGAAATGGCGGAATTGACAAAGACAGCCGCCATCTGGGGCCCGCTTCAGATTTTCAAATATTAATATCTAGAATTCAGATAAGCCAATTTTCAAACAACTTAGATAGTTATAATCTAATTGTTAAGATGAATACTTTTGATCAATAATGTATAACAAAGAATTGATCATTAGAGAGTTATAGATAAAAAACTTTTGGCCCCTCTTAGCCCCTAATTTGAAGGGTCAGCCCTATTTTTTTTATATCAAATGAAAGGTCTTGCAATATTGAATATTTTGTCTTCAATATGTTTTAACAAATTATGAACAGGAGTGAAGATATGAGACAAAATGCGTCAAATTTTGTGAGATATTTCTGAGACATTTTTTCGGCCCTACCGAACTTCGGTGCCTTTTGCGCTAGAAAGATTTGGAGACCCAATTACAACTCAACAAACCTTCCTCTATTTTCCCTAAAAATCTCAAGTCCATATCTTAAGTCGTTTCGGAGGAGTTTCCCGGACAAGCCGACCCTCTGAAAATCAGAAAATCGTCCATATCTCACGACCGGAAGTGAGATAATCAAAAAGGAAAAAAACCTATCAAGATCAATTGAATATCTTTCAGATCTGAAAGTTTGGTAGAAATCGGACGAGCCATCTCTGAGAAATCGCTTGCACAAAATCGGTTGGAAGAATAATAATAATAATAGGGAAAAAGAAACCGAACGAAAACAAGAAGGTCTTCCGTTGGAGACGGAAGACCTTAATAATAGGGAAAAAGAAACCGAACGAAAACAAGAAGGTCTTCCGTTGGAGACGGAAGACCTTAATATAGAAGAAAAAAAGTGAAAAAGAAACCGAAGAATAATAGAAGAGTCTTCCGCTGAAGACGAAAGACCCTAATAATTAGAAACAGTAGAATAACTATAAGGTCTTCCGTGAAGACGGAAGACCTTAATAATAACTAGAGCAAAGCTCGTTGCAAAGCAAAGAGGTCTTCCGTCCTGTTTGGACCGGAAGCGACGTCAACAAAAGAATGCAATGAGCTAAGTCGTCTCCAGTGACTTAATGATTTCAATTTTGCGTCAAAACCTTCAAAAATAAGCTATTTTTTGCTACTTCCGGTTTGACCGAAAGTAATGTTGACGGACGTAAAACTAAGTTTTATGTTCCAGTGACAAGTCTTACCCAAAAAATTGTCAAGAACGGCAAAAATATGCATTTTTTGACGACTTCCGGTTTGACCGGAAGTGACGTCTCCGGACGCATTTTGTCGACTTCTGTAGATTAAGCTTGACATTTTGAACAACTTTGCTTCATTGGTGTATATCAAATTCTCAATACTTTTAAAGATATAAGGAGAAATCTTCTGGCCCTTCTGAATCCCTAATTTTAGGGGCCAGCCCTTTTTTCGAGATATCATTTGAAAGATCTTTGAATTATACACTTCTTTTGTTCTATGTGTTTTACAAAATATTTCAAGGTAAAAAATTATCGTAGAAAAGGTGTAAGAAATTTTGAAATTTGCAATTGGACTTTTTTAGGCCATAACGAGCGCCGACGTGCGGCACTTCCAATAAAAATGAAATACCTTACGCATATCTATAGACTTAGGACTATCATGCCTGAAAGTTTCATGATTCTATCTAGACCCCTTTCTCAGAAAGTCTGCGGACAACCTGACCCTCCAAAAATCATAAAATCGACAATATCTCCGAACCGGAAGTGACGTCATCAAATCAAAAAATATGTATAAGGTTCAAGTAATGTTACATAAGTCCTGAAAGTTTCATTGAAATCCATTGAGCCGTTTCGGAGAAATCGCGTGCACAAGATCCGTAAGAAAAAAAGAATAATAATATAGAAGAAAAAAAGTGAAAAAGAAACCGAAGAATAACAAGAAGGTCTGAAGACGGAAGACCTTAATAACTAGTGTTAATTGTAACGGGGACCGTTACAGGTGTTCCCCAAAGGCCCCCCCCCCCCCCAATCCCTTTTTGTGCCTTATTCCTGTAAGACTTTTTTTATTTGCTCAGTATCAAAGGATTTCATTTAAGAATAAAAAAGTAACAATGATATCAACTAAATCTCATTTAAATCTCATTTAACTTTTGCAAGCGCGCGCACGTTCATACATATACTAGATGATTACGGCATGTTGGCTAAACGATTAACAAGAATTAAAAAAATAATACAAATATAAATGTTAGCATTTTTCAAATAAAATTTTGATTTTGCGCATGCGCACGTGCATGTACGTCCTTGAATTCAATTTTGAAAGTAGCATAATCTGGGAATTAACTATACCTATTCATATTCTAAATTTCATCCCCTTTTGTTGAGAACTAAGAAAGTTATAGGCATTTAAAGTTTCAGCCAATCTGATTGCAGCACAAATGCAAGCACGTGCTTTCATGATAATTCTTACACATCGAACTGTAGATCTTCATAATGTATGACTGTAATGTATATGACCCCCCCCCCCTTTTAATTTTTATGTAATGTAGTTAGGGTATATGAAATTTATTATTTAATCCACAATATAGTGTTTATTCATGCTGATTCAATGACTGTAATACTTTGCTGTAATTGTGTGAGCTTGGAGCGGGTTGATTTTTCTATCAAATAGAGTCAATGACTGTAATATGTTTTCATGCTTTATGGTGATTTGGAGCGGGTTGATGAAGCTTGTTTATTCACACAGTTTTATTCTGAGTCAATGTCTGTAATATTTTGCTGTAATTGTGTGAGCTTGGAGCAGGTTGATTTTTCTATCAAATAGAGTCAATGACTGTAATATGTATTCATGCTTTATAGTAATTTAGAACAGGTTGATGAAGTTTGTATATTAAAGAAGTTTTATTTTGTTTTACTATGAATGTGCTGTTCGCAAAGTTGTACTTAAGTTAGATAATTGTATTTCTAAATACTTGGAATCAAGAGTAAATTGTAGTATCATAGTATGTTGGTAATGTAAACATGACAGAGATAATTCGAACTGAATTAGAGTTTGACAGGAGATTTGTAAAGTGAGCCATTTGAAAATTATTACTTCCGTGTATATTGCAAGATTATAACTGTTTGTAAAAGTATGTGATTGTTGTTTGTTTAGTGTTACTTAATTAATTTGAAACCTGTAAACAGTCAAAACTTCTTTCAGCACATGTTTGACAGTTTTGGAACTCTTCTGTATGATGTACTTCCGGTTTAGAAACTAATCTAACTGATAAATTGTTCTCCTATTGGTTGTATAGTCGATAAATTATTGAGTATAAATGGCGCTATCTTACGAATGAATGTATTTTGAGATGAACCGAATATTGTTTGAGTTTAATATGATTTGTTTTAATTATTTGTTGTGAAATATATTTTGTTTTAATTGATAATATGTGAGAAAGAATGATTTTACATTTGTATAGAACGTTTGGTAACACTTGTTCACGTGAAAGGTCGTGATGTTTTACTATTGACCCATCAGATTGCTCGATATAATTGATCATTAGTTATTAATCCAATGGAATTTCATAATTAATAATTCCGTCTTTTTCCAGCATTTTCCGTCTTTTTCCGTCATTTTCTGTCTTTGAGTCATATAAAAGTTAGACGCTGAGAAATTTTAGTCACTCTTCTGCTTGTTTTGATTTGGTAGGTCCGTTTTACGGAGCTTGTAGATTTTTGTTAGGATTTTATTTTAACTTTTATTTTTGTCTATCTTTTATTTTATTTAGGAATTTATTTTTATTTTTCATTTATTTAGTTAGGATAGGATTTAACCGTGAAGGACATTAAATAGTAAAATGCTATTGTCCGTGATCGGTAGTTTTAAGAACTCAACAGTCTATGACTGAGTAGTTCTCTTCAGTAATTAATTTTTCTAGGATTATTTTATTTTACAATTTTACTCTACATTTACGTAATTTTTTGTTTTACGGCAAACTATGTAACAAAAGTTATACGTTTGCTATCTTTCTCTTTTATGATGACTAAAGTTGATTAATTCAACGAAAGTCAATTCTTATTTTGTTTATAGATTCGGTAATTTAATTTTTACAGATACGTAAATTTTTCTTTAGAATTTTTCATAGAATTTTTCATTAGAGGATTTCAAAATTTAATTTTCACTTTACTTGAAACTTAATAAAGATTATTGGATTTAATAACATTTATGGCCCGTAGTATTTACAAGCTAAACCTGTTAATACAGTAAAGCTTGCTTTTAGGTTTAACAAGTCAAAGTTATAAATAACTACGGCTTGTGTCCCGTTTTGATAAAGAGTTTAGGAGATTAACAAGCTAACCTGTGATGTACAGTAAAGCTTGTGTTAAGTTTTACAAGTCAAAGTTATAAATAACTACGACTTGATTTCATTATTAGACATTGGGAAATAGACACGATAGATTTTTGGGTGGTTTTTCAGTCTGTTTTACGCTATGATTTTTTCTTATTTATTTAATAAAACTTTATTTATTGTTGTTAATTTGGTATGAATGTGGTGTGAATGTCGTCGTTTGAAATAAATTGTTTGTTGATAATGCACTTAATAAATTTAATTGTTTAATGTTTATAATCTTATGTCTTTTTTGCGAATGGTACATTTATGAAGGAAGTTGAGTTAAATTATTTATACCATATACAGCTGGCAGAACCGCTAGCGTTACATTTTTGGCATCCACGGCGGGATACCTTTCATTTTTATAGGTATCCAGAGATTCGAACCTTTTTATATTTTTGCTAGGCGTTGGTAGAAATAAAGTTGATGTGTAATTTTTTTTTATTTTTGACTAGGCAGTGCTCAGATAAATAGAATGGGAAAGAATAAAAGAAAGGGTCAGATTGTTGTAGAAGCTGATGTGGTGTCAGATGATGTGAGTGTGAGACAGAAAAATGATAGGCAATGTGTAGACAAAATAAATTCTGAAAACAGTTTAAAAACTGGAATTGAAAATCCTTTGGGAAATAAAAGTGTTATAAACAGTAAAAATACTGTACAAGACACTATGCACATGTTATGCACAAATTCAACATCAAATTTGATGTCCAATTCATTACACATGAATCCAATAAACACAGAAAATGTGTCACAATCATTTATTACAAATGAACACAAACATACAACACCGGAAAGGTGTAATGAACAAATGTTCATCCTAGATAGGGGAGATAACCCTACACAGTTCCCATTACCAATCCATGATTTGACAGATGATTCATCTGTAGATGATTTGTGTGAACCAGTCCCTCCTAAGACTGGGCGTCCATATTCCTGTCCTCCAGTTACTAGATCAGATTATCCAAATGTTATGAGACAAAACCATGGTGATGTAAGAAGTAAACAAATGATCAATCCAGTGTATCAGCCCCCCATGTATCCATTGTCTGGTGACAGAGATGACTTAGCTACTATTTTAAAAGACATGCAGAAATTTTTGAACACAATCCAATCAGATGTGTCAATGCCACACCAAAGCCCTCGGAAGAGTCGAACAGACTCGGCACAGTGTAAAACATCATCTGGACATGGCCATCTTTCTAGAAAAACACAATCGGAGAGAAAACTTAAACGGGCAAGACTGATTGATGAAAATTCCTCCTCTTCAGATGACTCCAGTGGTAGAAGTATATCAGATTCTGATGATGAAAGTGTACCTACATCTATTGTAACTCAAAAGAGACGCCCCAGAAAATTTTCACATAAATTACCTCCCTTTACTGGTCAAGACAAAGAGAAATGGGTTGTATGGAAGGGCAGATTTGAAGAGATTGCTGACAGGGGAAGTTGGACAAACGGTGAACGGCTAGACGAACTATTACCCAGAATGCAGGGCGGTGCCGGAGAATTTGTTTTCGAACAACTCACCAAAAGAACCAGATCTAATTACAAGAAACTAATCGCAGAATTAGATAATCGATACCAAGTCATTGAAACTAAGAAGTCACTTGAAGCTAAGTTCAGCAATCGTAGACAAAAACCAAATGAACCTGTAGAAGTTTATGCTGCAGACTTAAAGAAACTCTATGCCAAAGCATATCCAAACAGAGATGAAACCATACGCAAGGAGGATCTTCTTCGAAAGTTCTTTGATGGTCTCAATGATGAAAAAGTCCAGTTCCAGGTCGAATATATAAAAGAGCCAGATAACATAGATGATGCTGTATTCCAGGTGATCAATTTCAACGATTTCTATAAAAGAAGCTCTTCAAAGGCCGATAAATGTCCTATTCGGGCAGTGGCTGAAAACGACAAGAAGACAGCAAATTATAAGAGATTTGAAAATAAAGGAAAACAATCCAAGACTGCTCCAGAAAATGATGCTTCATGTAAAACAACGCCAAAATCTAAAACATCAGAAACTACTACTACAGATCTGAAAGATGATATACTGAGAATACAGAGACAAATCCAGAATCTTGAAAAGATGTTGTCTGAGATGAGTAGATCCTCAGCCTTTCCTCCCAGATATAAATCAGCCCACGACAATACTTGTTATAAGTGTCAGAATCCAGGTCATTTTGCTCGTGACTGTCCAATTGGAACTCAACAAAACTTCAGAAGTGCAGCACCACAATATCCCGGAACTTAAACTTCAAAGGATCGTAACTGCAGTTCGAGAGACGGTCCGGGAGCAGACTTTGAATGAAGATCTATCTGGAAATAAAATGAAAGATATTAACCTTCTTACTGATGATGTCCAGAGAAAATTTTGAAAATGCCCTGGAATTTATGTTAAAGGAAAATTAAAGATGCCCCTGTTACTTTTATAATTGATACTGGTGTTTCCAGAGTTTGACTTTATTCGATGTTGCAGAATTTACTTTGAATCTGGATAATTTGGCAGTATAACAGAATATTATCATTGCAAATATAAATGATGGTTGCCTTTGTGTGTTGATGTTTTACAAAATAGATTTGGATATTTACATTTCCTACAGTTAATACTACCTCATACCTTATGAGACCAAGTTTCTCATCAGATGCACAATTCCACTATCTCAGGACATCAGGGATAAAGGAAGACCACTGAAAGAAATTAGAAGATTATATTTCTTTGGTGACATGAAGACAGATATAAAAATATGGATACAGAAATGCCATGAATGACAGATTGTCATGGATGATGACTGTTTTGAAGAGATCTCAGAAGTAAATTGTAATTACAAAAATTTAAAATATTAAATACATGTAAATATTATATCCAGAGATGTTATTAGCTGAATTTGTCAGATTACCTTCAACACGAGATGTACTTACCGTTACATTACCTGTTCCTAATGACGATATGATGGATGTAGTACCAAGGAACCAGTACAGATCCGTGTCAAGCTGCCGCCTCCCCAAGAGTGAATTCCACCATGAAAAGCTTCCTCAAGATTTACTTATAGGTAGTGTAGTTGTAGATAGAAATGTATAATTATGTGTATGTTAAATGGTCTTTTTTAGGTGTTAGTCTGGGATGGTGGGTGGATTTTAGAAAATTGTATATTTAGCATATATTAATGCTTGCATGTAAGGATTGGTAGAATTTGATAAAATCTAGGTATAACTATTTGTGACTTTATATATTTGTAAGTGCAGATGTTATTTAATGAATGTTGTCTACACATGTGTCTACACTATTTAGGATCATTTAAATTAAATAGATATTTCATCTGTTAGAGCACTGTCTATGTCTGGAAACTGGATGTTTGAATTATTTTTTTTTTTTTTTAGATATTGTGGATTGAAATAATATGTTGATAAATAGAGAATTGTATATTCCCTATATTTTTGGTTACTAATTGCCCGTAAAATTAGAAGTACTTAAGTCGGTTGTACAATGACGATTGGCTCCGCAAATTTTAGGTGTATTGATGACGATTAATCACCAGGGGTTTTATGCTGTCCTTATGACTTTTTTATAGCATAACATAAACCTTTTGAGAGTACATTTGATTAGTTTTGTTAGCATGGGTATGCATGTCTTTAGTTACCATGGGATGGCTTTTGTTGCTGTGGGTACAGAAGTTATATTTATTTTATTTGGCATGAATCGTTTTAGATGCCGCAATTATGTGTCTTGTCCGAATTATTATTTTGAGTGTATGTGGTGTATGTGAGTGTATCATCTATGTTTATATCATGTGTGAGTGTTGACGAATGTATGTGACTTCTTTATTATTTTGTACATAGTATTTTGTGAGAATGTGATGTAATATTGTTGTATGAGTGTGTATGTCTTTGTCTTTATATGTGTGTTGTATTGTGAATGTATGGTGTTCATGGGGACATGAACGTTTAAAAGAGGGGGCAGTGTAATGTATATGCCCCCCCTTTTAATTTTTATGTAATGTAGTTAGGGTATATGAAATTTATTATTTAATCCACAATATAGTGTTTATTCATGCTGATTCAATGACTGTAATACTTTGCTGTAATTGTGTGAGCTTGGAGCGGGTTGATTTTTCTATCAAATAGAGTCAATGACTGTAATATGTTTTCATGCTTTATGGTGATTTGGAGCGGGTTGATGAAGCTTGTTTATTCACACAGTTTTATTCTGAGTCAATGTCTGTAATATTTTGCTGTAATTGTGTGAGCTTGGAGCAGGTTGATTTTTCTATCAAATAGAGTCAATGACTGTAATATGTATTCATGCTTTATAGTAATTTAGAACAGGTTGATGAAGTTTGTATATTAAAGAAGTTTTATTTTGTTTTACTATGAATGTGCTGTTCGCAAAGTTGTACTTAAGTTAGATAATTGTATTTCTAAATACTTGGAATCAAGAGTAAATTGTAGTATCATAGTATGTTGGTAATGTAAACATGACAGATATAATTCGAACTGAATTAGAGTTTGACAGGAGATTTGTAAAGTGAGCCATTTGAAAATTATTACTTCCGTGTATATTGCAAGATTATAACTGTTTGTAAAAGTATGTGATTGTTGTTTGTTTAGTGTTACTTAATTAATTTGATACCTGTAAACAGTCAAAACTTCTTTCAGCACATGTTTGACAGTTTTGGAACTCTTCTGTATGATGTACTTCCGGTTTAGAAACTAATCTAACTGATAAATTGTTCTCCTATTGGTTGTATAGTCGATAAATTATTGAGTATAAATGGCGCTATCTTACGAATGAATGTATTTTGAGATGAACCGAATATTGTTTGAGTTTAATATGATTTGTTTTAATTATTTGTTGTGAAATATATTTTGTTTTAATTGATAATATGTGAGAAAGAATGATTTTACATTTGTATAGAACGTTTGGTAACACTTGTTCACGTGAAAGGTCGTGATGTTTTACTATTGACCAATCAGATTGCTCGATATAATTGATCATTAGTTATTAATCCAATGGAATTTCATAATTAATAATTCCGTCTTTTTCCAGCATTTTCCGTCTTTTTCCGTCATTTTCTGTCTTTGAGTCATATAAAAGTTAGACGCTGAGAAATTTTAGTCACTCTTCTGCTTGTTTTGATTTGGTAGGTCCGTTTTACGGAGCTTGTAGATTTTTGTTAGGATTTTATTTTAACTTTTATTTTTGTCTATCTTTTATTTTATTTAGGAATTTATTTTTATTTTTCATTTATTTAGTTAGGATAGGATTTAACCGTGAAGGACATTAAATAGTAAAATGCTATTGTCCGTGATCGGTAGTTTTAAGAACTCAACAGTCTATGACTGAGTAGTTCTCTTCAGTAATTAATTTTTCTAGGATTATTTTATTTTACAATTTTACTCTACATTTACGTAATTTTTTGTTTTACGGCAAACTATGTAACAAAAGTTATACGTTTGCTATCTTTCTCTTTTATGATGACTAAAGTTGATTAATTCAACGAAAGTCAATTCTTATTTTGTTTATAGATTCGGTAATTTAATTTTTACAGATACGTAAATTTTTCTTTAGAATTTTTCATAGAATTTTTCATTAGAGGATTTCAAAATTTAATTTTCACTTTACTTGAAACTTAATAAAGATTATTGGATTTAATAACATTTATGGCCCGTAGTATTTACAAGCTAAACCTGTTAATACAGTAAAGCTTGCTTTTAGGTTTAACAAGTCAAAGTTATAAATAACTACGGCTTGTGTCCCGTTTTGATAAAGAGTTTAGGAGATTAACAAGCTAACCTGTGATGTACAGTAAAGCTTGTGTTAAGTTTTACAAGTCAAAGTTATAAATAACTACGACTTGATTTCATTATTAGACATTGGGAAATAGACACGATAGATTTTTGGGTGGTTTTTCAGTCTGTTTTACGCTATGATTTTTTCTTATTTATTTAATAAAACTTTATTTATTGTTGTTAATTTGGTATGAATGTGGTGTGAATGTCGTCGTTTGAAATAAATTGTTTGTTGATAATGCACTTAATAAATTTAATTGTTTAATGTTTATAATCTTATGTCTTTTTTGCGAATGGTACATTTATGAAGGAAGTTGAGTTAAATTATTTATACCATATACAGTTGGCAGAACCGCTAGCGTTACATTTTTGGCATCCACGGCGGGATACCTTTCATTTTTATAGGTATCCAGAGATTCGAACCTTTTTATATTTTTGCTAGGCGTTGGTAGAAATAAAGTTGATGTGTAATTTTTTTTTATTTTTGACTAGGCAGTGCTCAGATAAATAGAATGGGAAAGAATAAAAGAAAGGGTCAGATTGTTGTAGAAGCTGATGTGGTGTCAGATGATGTGAGTGTGAGACAGAAAAATGATAGGCAATGTGTAGACAAAATAAATTCTGAAAACAGTTTAAAAACTGGAATTGAAAATCCTTTGGGAAATAAAAGTGTTATAAACAGTAAAAATACTGTACAAGACACTATGCACATGTTATGCACAAATTCAACATCAAATTTGATGTCCAATTCATTACACATGAATCCAATAAACACAGAAAATGTGTCACAATCATTTACTACAAATGAACACAAACATACAACACCGGAAAGGTGTAATGAACAAATGTTCATCCTAGATAGGGGAGATAACCCTACACAGTTCCCATTACCAATCCATGATTTGACAGATGATTCATCTGTAGATGATTTGCGTGAACCAGTCCCTCCTAAGACTGGGCGTCCATATTCCTGTCCTCCAGTTACTAGATCAGATTATCCAAATGTTATGAGACAAAACCATGGTGATGTAAGAAGTAAACAAATGATCAATCCAGTGTATCAGCCCCCCATGTATCCATTGTCTGGTGACAGAGATGACTTAGCTACTATTTTAAAAGACATGCAGAAATTTTTGAACACAATCCAATCAGATGTGTCAATGCCACACCAAAGCCCTCGGAAGAGTCGAACAGACTCGGCACAGTGTAAAACATCATCTGGACATGACCATCTTTCTAGAAAAACACAATCGGAGAGAAAACTTAAACGGGCAAGACTGATTGATGAAAATTCCTCCTCTTCAGATGACTCCAGTGGTAGAAGTATATCAGATTCTGATGATGAAAGTGTACCTACATCTATTGTAACTCAAAAGAGACGCCCCAGAAAATTTTCACATAAATTACCTCCCTTTACTGGTCAAGACAAAGAGAAATGGGTTGTATGGAAGGGCAGATTTGAAGAGATTGCTGACAGGGGAAGTTGGACAAACGGTGAACGGCTAGACGAACTATTACCCAGAATGCAGGGCGGTGCCGGAGAATTTGTTTTCGAACAACTCACCAAAAGAACCAGATCTAATTACAAGAAACTAATCGCAGAATTAGATAATCGATACCAAGTCATTGAAACTAAGAAGTCACTTGAAGCTAAGTTCAGCAATCGTAGACAAAAACCAAATGAACCTGTAGAAGTTTATGCTGCAGACTTAAAGAAACTCTATGCCAAAGCATATCCAAACAGAGATGAAACCATACGCAAGGAGGATCTTCTTCGAAAGTTCTTTGATGGTCTCAATGATGAAAAAGTCCAGTTCCAGGTCGAATATATAAAAGAGCCAGATAACATAGATGATGCTGTATTCCAGGTGATCAATTTCAACGATTTCTATAAAAGAAGCTCTTCAAAGGCCGATAAATGTCCTATTCGGGCAGTGGCTGAAAACGACAAGAAGACAGCAAGTTATAAGAGATTTGAAAATAAAGGAAAACAATCCAAGACTGCTCCAGAAAATGATGCTTCATGTAAAACAATGCCAAAATCTAAAACATCAGAAACTACTACTACAGATCTGAAAGATGATATACTGAGAATACAGAGACAAATCCAGAATGTTGAAAAGATGTTGTCTGAGATGAGTAGATCCTCAGCCTTTCCTCCCAGATATAAATCAGCCCACGACAATACTTGTTATAAGTGTCAGAATCCAGGTCATTTCGCTCGTGACTGTCCAATTGGAACTCAACAAAACTTCAGAAGTGCAGCACCACAATATCCCGGAACTTAAACTTCAAAGGATCGTAACTGCAGTTCGAGAGACGGTCCGGGAGCAGACTTTGAATGAAGATCTATCTGGAAATAAAATGAAAGATATTAACCTCCTTACTGATGATGTCCAGAGAAAATTTTGAAAATGCCCTGGAATTTATGTTAAAGGAAAATTAAAGATGCCCCTGTTACTTTTATAATTGATACTGGTGTTTCCAGAGTTTGACTTTATTCGATGTTGCAGAATTTACTTTGAATCTGGATAATTTGGCAGTATAACAGAATATTATCATTGCAAATATAAATGATGGTTGCCTTTGTGTGTTGATGTTTTACAAAATAGATTTGGATATTTACATTTCCTACAGTTAATACTACCTCATACCTTATGAGACCAAGTTTCTCATCAGATGCACAATTCCACTATCTCAGGACATCAGGGATAAAGGAAGACCACTGAAAGAAATTAGAAGATTATATTTCTTTGGTGACATGAAGACAGATATAAAAATATGGATACAGAAATGCCATGAATGACAGATTGTCATGGATGATGACTGTTTTGAAGAGATCTCAGAAGTAAATTGTAATTACAAAAATTTAAAATATTAAATACATGTAAATATTATATCCAGAGATGTTATTAGCTGAATTTGTCAGATTACCTTCAACACGAGATGTACTTACCGTTACATTACCTGTTCCTAATGACGATATGATGGATGTAGTACCAAGGAACCAGTACAGATCCGTGTCAAGCTGCCGCCTCCCCAAGAGTGAATTCCACCATGAAAAGCTTCCTCAAGATTTACTTATAGGTAGTGTAGTTGTAGATAGAAATGTATAATTATGTGTATGTTAAATGGTCTTTTTTAGGTGTTAGTCTGGGATGGTGGGTGGATTTTAGAAAATTGTATATTTAGCATATATTAATGCTTGCATGTAAGGATTGGTAGAATTTGATAAAATCTAGGTATAACTATTTGTGACTTTATATATTTGTAAGTGCAGATGTTATTTAATGAATGTTGTCTACACATGTGTCTACACTATTTAGGATCATTTAAATTAAATAGATATTTCATCTGTTGGAGCACTGCCTATGTCTGAGGACTTGATGTATGGATTATTTTTCTTTAGATATTGTGGATTGAAATAATATGTTGATAAATAGAGAATTGTATATTCCCTATATTTTTGGTTACTAATTGCCCGTAAAATTAGAAGTACTTAAGTCGGTTGTACAATGACGATTGGCTCCGCAAATTTTAGGTGTATTGATGACGATTAATCACCAGGGGTTTTATGCTGTCCTTATGACTTTTTTATAGCATAACATAAACCTTTTGAGAGTACATTTGATTAGTTTTGTTAGCATGGGTATGCATGTCTTTAGTTACCATGGGATGGCTTTTGTTGCTGTGGGTACAGAAGTTATATTTATTTTATTTGGCATGAATCGTTTTAGATGCCGCAATTATGTGTCTTGTCCGAATTATTATTTTGAGTGTATGTGGTGTATGTGAGTGTATCATCTATGTTTATATCATGTGTGAGTGTTGACGAATGTATGTGACTTCTTTATTATTTTGTACATAGTATTTTGTGAGAATGTGATGTAATATTGTTGTATGAGTGTGTATGTCTTTGTCTTTATATGTGTGTTGTATTGTGAATGTATGGTGTTCATGGGGACATGAACGTTTAAAAGAGGGGGCAGTGTTGTGTATGTGACCCCCCCCCTTTTTAATTTTTATGTAATGTAGTTAGGGTATATGAAATTTATTATTTAATCCACAATATAGTGTTTATTCATGCTGATTCAATGACTGTAATACTTTGCTGTAATTGTGTGAGCTTGGAGCGGGTTGATTTTTCTATCAAATAGAGTCAATGACTGTAATATGTTTTCATGCTTTATGGTGATTTGGAGCGGGTTGATGAAGCTTGTTTATTCACACAGTTTTATTCTGAGTCAATGTCTGTAATATTTTGCTGTAATTGTGTGAGCTTGGAGCAGGTTGATTTTTCTATCAAATAGAGTCAATGACTGTAATATGTATTCATGCTTTATAGTAATTTAGAACAGGTTGATGAAGTTTGTATATTAAAGAAGTTTTATTTTGTTTTACTATGAATGTGCTGTTCGCAAAGTTGTACTTAAGTTAGATAATTGTATTTCTAAATACTTGGAATCAAGAGTAAATTGTAGTATCATAGTATGTTGGTAATGTAAACATGACAGAGATAATTCGAACTGAATTAGAGTTTGACAGGAGATTTGTAAAGTGAGCCATTTGAAAATTATTACTTCCGTGTATATTGCAAGATTATAACTGTTTGTAAAAGTATGTGATTGTTGTTTGTTTAGTGTTACTTAATTAATTTGATACCTGTAAACAGTCAAAACTTCTTTCAGCACATGTTTGACAGTTTTGGAACTCTTCTGTATGATGTACTTCCGGTTTAGAAACTAATCTAACTGATAAATTGTTCTCCTATTGGTTGTATAGTCGATAAATTTATTGAGTATAAATGGCGCTATCTTACGAATGAATGCATTTTGAGATAAATTGAATATTGTTTTGGATTTAATATGTTTTGTTTTAATTATTTGTTGTGAAATATATTTTGTTTTAATTGATAATATGTGAGAAAGAATGATTTTACATTTGTATAGAACGTTTGGTAACACTTGTTCACGTGAAAGGTCGTGATGTTTTACTATTGACCAATCAGATTGCTCGATATAATTGATCATTAGTTATTAATCCAATGGAATTTCATAATTAATAAATCCGTCTTTTTCCAGCATTTTCCGTCTTTATCCGTCATTTTCTGTCTTTGAGTCATATAAAAGTTAGACGCTGAGAAATTTTAGTCACTCTTCTGCTTGTTTTGATTTGGTAGGTCCGTTTTACGGAGCTTGTAGATTTTTGTTAGGATTTTATTTTAACTTTTATTTTTGTCTATCTTTTATTTTATTTAGGAATTTATTGTTATTTTTCATTTATTTAGTTAGGATAGGATTTAACCGTGAAGGACATTAAATAGTAAAATGCTATTGTCCGTGATCGGTAGTTTTAAGAACTCAACAGTCTATGACTGAGTAGTTCTCTTCAGTAATTAATTTTTCTAGGATTATTTTATTTTACAATTTTACTCTACATTTACGTAATTTTTTGTTTTACGGCAAACTATGTAACAAAAGTTATACGTTTGCTATCTTTCTCTTTGATGATGACTAAAGTTGATTAATTCAACGAAAGTCAATTCTTATTTTGTTTATAGATTCGGTAATTTAATTTTTACAGATACGTAAATTTTTCTTTAGAATTTTTCATAGAATTTTTCATTAGAGGATTTCAAAATTTAATTTTCACTTTACTTGAAACTTAATAAAGATTATTGGATTTAATAACATTTATGGCCCGTAGTATTTACAAGCTAAACCTGTTAATACAGTAAAGCTTGCTTTTAGGTTTAACAAGTCAAAGTTATAAATAACTACGGCTTGTGTCCCGTTTTGATAAAGAGTTTAGGAGATTAACAAGCTAACCTGTGATGTACAGTAAAGCTTGTGTTAAGTTTTACAAGTCAAAGTTATAAATAACTACGACTTGATTTCATTATTAGACATTGGGAAATAGACACGATAGATTTTTGGATGGTTTTTCAGTCTGTTTTACGCTATGATTTTTTCTTATTTATTTAATAAAACTTTATTTATTGTTGTTAATTTGGTATGAATGTGGTGTGAATGTCGTCGTTTGAAATAAATTGTTTGTTGATAATGCACTTAATAAATTTAATTGTTTAATGTTTATATATAATCTTATGTCTTCTTTGCGAATGGTACATTTATGAAGGAAGTTGAGTTAAATTATTTATACCATATACAG
>NW_026925380.1:0-26536 GCF_032062105.1 Saccostrea cuccullata | reverse complement strand
ATACGATTTTTTTTAATTGTTGAAATATTTCATTTCTCTAGGCTATTGTTTTCCTCCTCAAATTTTGACTTCTCCCATAGTTTTATTCATTATATCTGTTGCAAAAGCGACCCTTTTCTGAAGAATTATGCTTACTAGACTGTATGCTTTAACAGAGACCTAAACATTTCCCCTGGCAATAGCTACCACGGGAAGTTTTAAATCTGAGGGAGGATTTTTTTTTTCAAAGATATATACTTCTGAAGACGAATACAACATAATTATCTCACCAACATGTCATTGTTAGTCTTCTACTTCTAAAATACAACAAAACTTCAGAGCGCTGAAGATTACTTGCATGCGTGATTTAAGCATATACAAATTTAATATAAAGAAAAACTGTGCTTTTATTAGTAACAAGTCGTCAGCATTTTCTTGTCATCTGAATACTAAGTAGATAAAAGATTTTAAATTGCACAGCCTTCGATAAATTGTTAAACGTAACCTAGCTATAGTACTCACTACTGCTATGGACTTTGCAGAACTACCTTTATTTAGCGGAAAACTTAAAACCGGAAGTATGAGTGTGTAATTTGAAACCTCGATCCCGTCTCAAAATTAACATCGGAAGGATTTTTTGTTTTTCTCAATTTTTTTCTCTCTGAAAATTCAAAAACTTGAGCGACAGATTTGGAAACCTAAAAGTAAAAAAAAAATGCTGGCCTTACTTATTATCCCATACGTGTCTGGTATACTGTCTGAACAACATGATGAGAATCCCTTAAGTTGATAAATTTGGTGTTCATAATTGAAAAAACCATACACGTTGTGCACACTTTTGAAAGTACTGAAATTATTAAAGCTTTTCACTAATGGCTTTATACTGCTAAATTGGGCTTACTTTAAAATTATTGAATCAGAGATGTAAATAAATGGTTTCAAGAATATATTGAAAACTGAGCTGAACTAGATGCTGGGCTATTTATTCATGACATAACAAAGGAAATGACTCATTTAACTGTAATCTTAAAAGGAGAATGATTTTAATGTTTTGAGTTTTCTACTGAGTTTGCTGATGGGATGAAATTATGTTTAGTATTATTTATAAGCGTTAATATATGTTTCTTTCTTTGTGTAGAAGAGTACATGTAGGAACATAGTATTTTGTCATGAGAAGTTTACTGACTAGACTTTCAATGTAGATTGTAAAAAGCATTGAAATTAATGAGTAGCTGAGACACTCAGTGAATATATAAATTTAGTACTAGTGAAAGGTTGTTAGAAAATTATTTTTGATGTAAAGGTTGTGCACAATGGTGTATATTTCAATTAAAAAGAGATGACTTCGAATATAGATTTTTTTTCCTTGCAGAGAGGTTTTGTAGTAGTTGAAAATGTTTTCATTGTGTTTATATGCATGTAAAATCTAGAAATATAGGGAGTAGTTATATAGGCAATTTTATATCCTGCTCAAAACCCTTCTTCCACCTCCCCGTGGTGAGCAGGGGGCAACGGACTATGTCCGGCTAACGGAAGAGGTACTAAAATCTTGAATAAACTAATAAACTAAGCCGACCCAATATTTATCTTCAGGATGCAACTAATGCAAAACAATTATAAGGTTTGGGTTAAAAAAAATTCCCTCTTTCGAGATATAAAGCTTCAAAAATTGAGCAATCTTCCATCCAATTCATGATGAGATAATTAAGATAAAAGTTTAATTGAGATTTTCAATCAAAAATAATGATAAAGCTCGTTTAGAAGAACGATTTGCTTCCAAAATGTATTGAACGTTAAAGACTTATAAAGTGAACTTTTGAACCCTCTTGGCCCCTAATATGGGAGGTCAGCCCTTTTTTATCTTTTCATCTTGAAACTCTTTTACTTTTGAACACTTTTTTGAGATTGTTTTTCGTTTCGGAGATATTTTGTGTTTGCAAAAGAAATATTTAGGAGCCAACCCTTCAACTCCTTAATGGGGACGTTTAACAAAACATAGATAATCAGGGATTACAGAGCTTTTTTCTACAATTGTTGTCTTTTAGTAAGGCTAAGTCACACAATTAACCAACATTCTAAAAAGTATACATTCAAAATGTATGCAAATTTGATCTGACAGGGCTTACAGTTACTTTGAAATAAACCTATCCAAAATCCTCAAACAAGTCGCCCCTCAATAAAATGTAATTCAAATGCAGCATCTGAAGCATTTAAGTTTGAGAGTTTTCATCCCTTGATGCATTATTTGTGCAAGTTTGGTTAATATAGGCTTTATAGTTTTTTAGTGATAGACCTGCACCCATAACTTTAACCCGCAACCTTCACAAATATTGTTCAGTATATTTTAAGATTTTATATATAGAAACACATAAACTCTGAAAATTTGAACAAAATTGATCCAGCCATCTAGATCTCTAAGAAGTCTTCTGCAAAGAAATTGTAAAGAAAAAAGGAACTATTACATAGAAATCATAATATACAGTTGTAGATTGATGAGATGAATATTTTTGTTTCATTAATGTATTATGAAATGTTGACTGTTAAAATGTTATCGATTAAAACCTTTTGGTCCCTCTCGACCCTAATTTTGGTGCCCAGCCACTTTTTCTTGACTTTATCTGAAAGCTCTCAGGATTTTGGAACACTTTTTGTTCAACAACTATTCAGACATTGTTTTTCGTTTCCGAGGTATTTGCAAAAGAAATATTTAGGGACCAACCCTTCAACTCCTTAATGGGGACGTTTAGCATAAAATGAAAGGTAGCATATTAAGAACATTATTTTGTACATCTTTTGTTCAATATTACTTATCAAAATATTTCCGTCCTTTGAGATATAAAGCGTCAAAGAATCAGCGTTCTGTCCCCTTGTGGCCCCTATTTAATTAACATAGCGAAAAATGAAAGGTTGCATATTGTTCAGAACATGATTTTAACATCTTTTGTTCAATATTACTTGTCAAAATATTTCTCACTTTCGAGATACAAAGCGTCAAAGATTTAGCCTTCTGGCCCATCGTGGCCCCTAATCATGTAATGTACGACTTCAAAATCATAATATACAGTTGTAGATTGTTGAAATAAACATTTTTGCTTCAGTAATGTATAACAAATTATTGACTGTTAAAGAGTTATCGAAAAAAGACTTTTAGCCCCTTTTGGCCCCTAATTGGAGTGCCCAGCCCCTTTTTCTGGATTCCATTTTGAAGCTCTTAAGATTTTGAGCACTTTTTGTTCAACAATTATTCAGAGATTCTTTTTCGTTTTCGAGTTATTCACAAAAGAAATATTTAGGGGCCAACCCTTCAACTCCCTAATGGGGACGTTTAGAGAAAAATGAAAGGTTGCATATTGTTCAGAACATGATTTTGAACATCTTTTGTTCAATATTACTTGTCAAAATATTTCTCACTCTCGAGATATAAAGCATCAAAGATTTAGCATTCTGGCCCTTTGTAGTCCCTAATTATGTAATATACGACATAAAAATCATAATATACAGTTGTAGTTTGTTGAGACATACATTTTTGCTTCAGTAATGTATAACAAAATATTGACTGTAAAAGAGTTATCGAAAAAAGACTTTTAGCCCCTTTTGGCCCCTAATTGGAGTGTCCAGCCCCTTTTTCTGGATTTCATCTTAAAGCTCTTAGGATTCTGAGCACTTTTTGTTCAACAACTATTCAGAGATTCTTTTTCGTTATCGAGTTATTCACAAAAGAAATATTTAGGGGCCAACCCTTCAACTCCCTAATGGGGACGTTTAGAGAAAAATGAAAGGTTGCATATTGTTCAGAACATGATTTTAAACATCTTTTGTTCAATATTACTTGTCAAAATATTTCTCACTCTCGAGATATAAAGCATCAAAGATTTAGCATTCTGGCCCTTTGTAGCCCCTAATTATGTAATATACGACATAAAAATCATAATATACAGTTGTAGATTGTTGAGAGATACATTTTTGCTTCAGTAATGTATAACAAAATATTGACTGTAAAAGAGTTATCGAAAGAAGACTTTTAGCCCCTTTTGGCCCCTAATTGGAGTGTCCAGCCCCTTTTTCTGGATTTCATCTTAAAGCTCTTAGGATTCTGAACACTTTTTTTTCAACAACTATTCAGAGATTCTTTTTCGTTTTCGAGTTATTCACAAAAGAAATATTTAGGGGCCAACCCTTCAACTCCCTAATTGGGATGTTTAGCGAATATTGAAAGGTTGTATATTGTTCAGAACATGATTTTGAACATCTTTTGTTCAATATTACTTATCAAAATATTTCTCTCTTTCGAGATATAAAGCGTCAAAGATTTAGCATTCTGGCCCCTTGTGGCCCCTAATTATGTACCATACGACATAAAAATTATAATATACAGTTGTAGATTGTTGAGATAAACATTTTTGCTTCAGTAATGTATAGCAAAATATTGACTGTTAAAGGGTTATCGAAAAAAGACTTTTAGCCCCTTTTAGCCCCTAATATGATGAGTCAGCACTTTTTTCTTGATATCATATTAAAGATCTAATCATTCTCCACAAATATTGTTCAGTATGTCTTAACAAAAGAATTATACTTTAAAAGATATGATGCAAAATGTCTCCAAAATTCACGCATGATTCGTGTCCTAGATTTTGACCCCTACCGAGCTTCCATATTGGACCTTTCTGAAAAAATTCAAATCCAATGTGCAATTCAGCAATGTGTCGTCTATCATCGCTGAAAATTTCAGCTCTCTAGCTAATGTCGTTTTTGAGTTTACTCACGGACAAGGAGACCCTCTAAAAATCACTGAAAGGGCGATAACTTCCGACCGGAAGTGATTTTTTCAAAATTGAGTCGGGGGTACAAACTTCACATAGAAGCAAATAATTTCTGAAAATTTGAACAAAATCGATCGAGCCATCTCCGAGAAATCTTCTGCACAAAAATTGTAAAGAAAAAAAAAAGAATAAAAGTGAAGAAGAAACAATAGAATAATAGAAGGGTCTTCCGTTGGAGACGGAAGACCCTAATAATAATAATAAGAAACAGAGTAAAAACAATATGTTCCCCAACTTCGTTTGGGGAACATAATAATAATAATAAGAAACAGAGTAAAATCAATATGTTCCCAAACTCCGTTTGGGGAACATAATAATGAGATCTCGTTGCGAGCAACGAGTAGGTCTTCCGTTGAATTTCTCGATAAGAAGGGATGTGATTTTGACTGAGATATTTGTTTAAAGAGAATGACATTGAATTTTATGAAAATACTCCCCCTTTTCGAGACATAAAGCATAAAAAATATAGCATTTTGGTCCCTTGTGACCCCTAATTACGTAATATATGATAAAAATATTATCATATATTGTTGCAAATCGTTAATATGAATACTTTGGTTTCAGTTATGTATAACAAAATATTGATCGTAAAAGAGTTATAGATAAAAGACTTTTGTCCCCTCTGAGCCCCTAATTTGAGGGTTCAGCCCCTTTTTCTTGATATCAAATGAAAGGTCTTGTGATTTTGAAGATTTTTTGTTCTACACTTATTCAGAGATTTCTATTCGTTGTGGAGATATGCTAAATAAAAATATTTAGGGGCCACTCCTGCAAGTCCTTAATGGGGCTGTTTTACAAAAATTCAAAGTATGCATATTGTTTAGTTCATTATTCTGACCATCTTTTGTTCAATATTGCTTATCAAAATATTCCCCCTTTTCGAGATAAAAAGCGTCAAAGATGTAACATTCTGCCCCCTTGTGACCCACTAATTACGTAACATATTATCAAAATTATATTATATATTGTTGCAAATTGTTAAGATAAATACTTTTGCTTCAGTAATGTATAACAAAATATTGAACATAAGAGAGTTATAGATAAAAAGACTTTTTGCCCCTCTGAGCCCCTAATTTTATGGGTCAGCCCCTTTTTCTTGATATCAAATGAAAGGTCTTGTGATTTTGAAGATTTTTTGTTCACCACTTATTCAGAGATTTCCATTCGTTGTTGAGATATGCTAAATGGAAATATTTAGGGGCCACTCCTACAAGTCCTTAATGGGGCCGTTTTACAAATATTCAAAGTATGCATATTGATTAGAACAATATTCTGACCATCTTTTGTTCAATATTGCTTATCAAAATATTCCCCCTTTTCGAGATATAAAGCGTCAAAGATTTGACATTCTGGCCCTTCCTGACCCCTAATTACGTAAGATATGCCTAAAAGTTTATAACATGTAGTTCCAAATGGACTTAAATTAAAAAATATCGAAAAATCAAGCAGAAAAAATGATAAAATTTTTTGGTCATACGGGGGATCGAACCCGGGTCGCCCGCGTGACAATCCAACGCGCTAACCATTCGGCCATTGGGATCGCCGCTTCGCGTTTTCAAATGCTAATATCTCGAGATTGGCTTTTCTGATTTTCAAACAAATTACATATTTAAGTTCTGCAGGAGGGTCTCTATCGAATTCAAAAACAAAAATATTAAAAAACAAAAATTGAAAAATTGCGTTTTTTAAATTCACTTCCGGTAGCGACCGGAAGTATTGATGAAAACGTAAAAGTGATTCTGCAAAGCTATAAGTCATGAACTATCATCCCAAATTAGTCTCCAGTTCATATCGTAAGCAGTTTACGCTACCAAGTTCAGACAAAATTGCATTTTAAAATCAGGAAATTGTCGATTTCGCACGACCGGAAGTGACGTCATCAACCAAAAAAATTTCCAACAAGATTCTGATCAGTACCTCTTAGATGTGAAAGTTTCATGAGAATCGGCCCAGTAGTTTACGAGAAATCGCGTGCACAAAATCGGTAAGAATAGGGAAAAAGAAACCGAAGAATAACAAGAAGGTCTTCCGTTGGAGACGAAAGACCTTAATAATAATAATAATAAGAAACAGAGTAAAAACAATATGTTCCCCAACTTCGTTTGGGGAACATAATAAGAAACCGAGTAAAAACAATATGTTCCCAAACTCCGTTTGGGGAACATAATTGTGGTTTTGTTGATATAGAGATAGTTCGCGAACTTTTTGATCACCCCTCATATGTAGACAACACAGTAAAAAAAAATAAAAGCAGATTTCAAGAAAGTGCTTTAAATGAACAATGCAAGTGTTGCGATCCCTACACGTCATTTCAGCTCACAAAAAGGACATTTAGAAATAATTGGAAATGAAAGTGTAGCTGTTTTACCTCAACGTGTTGAATAGAAACAAAACAGGTGCCGATGCAAACAGTACAAAAGGCTTGTCATTGGTTCCTTCTCAACGTCTGCCTTGAGTGATCTTTGTGAAAAACTTCTTCTTGAGGACATCTTGCCAAACCTATTCAAAATTGTTCAATATTGCATTCCCCTAATCAAATCAAGATTAAGAGCCACTTTGAACAGGTCCAGCACAATACTCTGATAAAGGTATACAGCTTGATAAAGCTATATAGCTCTATCAGGGTATTACAAATACCTTGATCAAGGTATTTTATGTAATGAAAATTCAAAAAAATTCTTTAAAAATTAAATACTGAAAGTCGAGTTCTGAGTTGTTGTCAGTAAATTCACCCATGCATGTAAAGTGCTCAAACACAAAGAAATCAGTATAAAAGCATGTCTTATGATGAGACGTTCTTTTATGCTGTCTTTTTGAACTTTTAAAGAATTTTTTTGAATTTTCATTACATAAAATAATAATAATAATAATAATAATAATACTTTATTTAAAGAAGGTAACCTGATTCATAGTTATACACATACAGACATATTATAAATATATACATAAATATACAAATACAAATAAACATGAATAACAAATTAAACTGACAATGTTTTACATATTGTTTTACTTGTCTCTTGAAAGTATTAAGAGTTTGTGACATTTTTATGTGCAGCGGTAAAGCATCCCATAAAATGGCACCAGAGTACTGGAAGGAATTTTCAAAAAGTTTACATTTATGAATTGGCACACACAAATCAACATTGGATTCAGATCGAAGAGTATATTGGTTATTAATTTGAAATTGAAACATTTCATGTAAATAAGTAGGACAATAATTAAAGAGGGATTTATATAACAATACATATTTATTTACAGTAAGCTGTTCATAAACAGTAATCCAATTAAGTTCATCAAAAAGGGGTCGTGAGGGTGCATCAGGGGGGGGGGGGGGCATCTAAAATATACCTTGCAGCACGTTTTTGAAGTTTAAGAACTCTGTCAAGATTTGATCTGGATGTATTTCCCCAAATTGTTAGGCAGTAATCAATGGTAGGCATGATGTATGCATTATAAAACAACTTGCGTGTTTGAAGGGGAAGATATTTTTTAATTCTACGGAGTGCAGAAATTTTACGTGACAGAGTTTTACACACATGGTCGATATGTACATTGTATTGTAAAGAATTATCTAAATATACCCCAAGAATTTTTTCATATGTTACATTGTCTAATTTCTGGTTCGAAACGTATAAAGGAAAATCATGGTCTAAGAATTTTGATCTCTTCTGATGTGTCCCTATTAACATGCATTTAGTTTTTGAGGCATTAAGTATCATTTGATGTTGAGTGCACCATTTTTCTATGCAAGCAATATCCATTGATAACGAATTTACTATAGATTGGGGATCTTTGCCGGTGACATGTAAAGTGGCATCTTCGGCAAACAAATCTATGTTTGAATTTTTGATATAAAGTGGAAGATCATTAATGTACAGTAAAAACAAAAGAGGTCCTAGTATAGACCCCTGTGGAACTCCCGCTGTGACTTGCTGATAAGAGGATTTTTTGTTAGACAGATGAACACTTTGAAGTCTGTCACTTAAATATGATCGAAACCAGTGTAAAGTTATTTTATTAAAATTATAACACTCTAGCTTTTTAAGAAGAATTTCATGATTTACTAAGTCAAAAGCCTTACTGAAGTCGAGAAAGACAGTACCAACAAGTTTGCCTTGGTCCATTTCATATAACCATTTATCTGTAATGTTTGTAAGGGCTGTTTGACATGAGTGCAATTCTCTGAAACCTGATTGAGATTCTATTAAAAATTCAAAGTCTGAAAATAGTAATCGTATATATTTTGCCACATGTTTTTCTATAATTTTTGATAATGTCGGTAAAATAGAAATGGATCTGTAGTTATTTGGATCTAGCTTGTTTCCCTTTTTATAAATAGGTGTAACTTTGGCAAGTTTAAAGCTTTTCGGGAAAATACCTGATGTAATACTAGTATTTATTATATGGGTTACAGGTTTATGTATTATTTGTGCAGTAAGTTTTAATAAACATGAACCGATGGTATCTACACCTGATGATTTATTAACATCTAGTTTGTTTAGTAAGGAAAGCACTTCATCAGGGCTAATAAGCGGGATACAAAACATTTCTGTTCCCAATTTAGACTGTACAAAATTTAAAAGGCCATCGAAATCACACTCTTCTTTAAAATACCTTGATCAAGGTATTTGTAATACCTTGTTAAAGCTATATAGCTTTATTAAGCTATATACCTTTATCAGGGTATGGCGTTGGATTTGTTGAATACAAAGAAGTTGGGGGAACAAGGCGGGCAGAATGCCTATAGCGTCCGATATTAAGAAATCACATTCAATATGTGAATTGAGTATTTCAATTAACTTCTAATTATTGAAATTTTTGTAATTATGAAACTTGGATTTTTTTTTTTGACATTAAAATTTTCACCTCTTTATCTCTAGCTCTATAGGCACTTCGCCCGCCTTATTCCCCCATCTTCTTTGGTGAGTGACTTAATGAGAATTTTCGAGGATGGTCTTTTGACTTTTTAAAAGCCCTGAAAATCTGGAATGATGAGAAAACTTTAACAATCTTCTTAATTTTTGGACCCAATGAACCACAATGTCTGATTTGTACATCCACAATGTCTGATTTGTACATATGTTAATATAATGAACTTACTTCCTTTTTGACAGCCTTTTAGAATCTCATCTAACAATGCACATCACTTCCTTGTTAAATATTTACAAGGGAGAGGAAACTTTGAAGAATTATGCATTTTCACTGCAATTAAGATCATACAACAAGCCCTAGCTCTAGAGCCCCTAAACCTGGGGCTACAATTTTGGTCAAATTTCATAATTTTTCAATCTTTTTTCTGCTGGTATCTTATTGATGCCATATGACAAAATTTATTGAATTGAATCAGCGGTTCAGGGGGTGTTGCTAAAACGCGGAACGGAAAACGGAACGGAAAGCGGAACGGAACGGAAAACGGAAAATTTTTTTGTCAAACAAATAACATAGATTCAATATAAATCAGATAAAAGCGCAATATTCTTGTTGTAAAAATTATTTCTAATAAAAATTTATTGTAAACCATTATATACTCATGAGTTATACACACTCTCCGTGGAAAAAATGCTACTGAAAGACCCCCCCCCCTCCCACACACAAACGAAATAGGATTTTCGTGTTTGGGCAAAGGACATATCCCCCCTTTTTTTTGCTTGTCAAATTTGTTGTTTGTTGAAAAATTTTTCTGACCCCCACACCCTCTTTCAATGTCAATGTCTGAAAAGACTAAAATATCTAGTTATGCTATTCAGATTATGCACGCGGTGTCGACTTCGCGAGTCATGAAAGGGGGTGGCAGTTTCGGGTCTGTGTAGGGGCCCAAAGCCACATTAAAAATTGATTTATTAAACCTTATGTACATTTTGGACACAAAAACGGGGGGGGGACCTATTACAACTTCTCAGATCTTTCCGATGAGCGGTAAAACAAACTCATTTTTTACGGGGTCATTCATATACGCCCCCCCCCCACCCCTTAACATGCATACATATGTGCTGCAAACAAACAAAATTTAACTTCAATGAATGCAAAAATTCTGCAATCTGCATTATACCTACCACAACTTTGTCTATCAAGAAAAAGACTCTATTTTGAATAAAATTTTAACAACCAGTGTGTATAAGAGATGTTTATTCGAGGTTGCCGTAAAGTTTGCCCTAAACGTAATCTTAATAATGTTTTAAAACTTTTTTCTTCTCTTTCCATTTCCATGGTTCATTTAGATATCAAATATTTGCCCCCCCCCCCCCAGTCATAACCTTTTTACTACGGAAATGTTCGTTCAAGTTCACATTTTCACCCTTTTTGTGAATATAATAAATGTAGTAAGTTAGTGTAAAAAAAAAAATATAACTGAAAAATGTTGGGAGTTGGAACTTATCCCCCCTCCCGAATCAAACAATTGTCTTCTTTTTCCAGTTCGTTTACCCCCCCCCCCCTTTTTTTTCAATTTTGATTCTATGTGACTGTTATGTTAGCGACTTTTGTAAATAAGAGATGAGCATGACAAAATCAACTTTATTTAATAGTGGGGGATTGATTGTGTACAAATGTACAAGTTATATCGTTTATGATAAAATCTGAGTATTTAAATTGATTTATTCCAAAATAATACATTCCGTTTTCCGTTCCGTTCCGCTTTCCGTTCCATTTTCCGTTCCGCGTGTTAGCAACACCCGCGGTTCAGGTGAGGAGGCTAAGAATGTTCAAAAGTTTATGACCAATTTATTTCGTAGGGTGATGATAATGAAAAACAGCAATGTGTAAATTCACCTGATTGACTCCAGTAACGTTAACAATCCCATGAAGATGTACAGCTCAAGGCCTTTGATTTATATTATCCTTTACTCTCAGTCGCCCTCGAGGCGCAGTGGTTAGAGCATCTGTTCTAGAGTTCCGAAGTAAGACGTTGATCCTTACGTTGCGGGTTCGAATCCCTCGTTGGGACGTGGAGACCGGTCCTTCGATCGGATGAGAACGTATAAAGTGAGGTCCCGTGTCGCAGTAGGTGCTGGCACGAAAGAGATGCCTCACTGCTCAATGTCCTCTGAGTGCTAAGCATAGGACAAATTTTTCAGCTCTCCATCGGCAAGTGGTGGTGAAAACTCTCGATAGGGACGTTAAACAACATACAATTAATCGATTCTTTTCTTTCATGCAAAATTCTTAACGGCTTTTCATATAAAAAGTCTTAATTTCTATCAAGTGTTTAATTCTGACCAAGTGATTATCATTTTTAGCTCTACTGGTCAGAGACCAGAAGAATTTATGCGATAGTAATGCGTCCGTCGTCCGTCTGTCTGTAAACAATTTTTCAAAATGCTACTCCTCCTACAGTTTTAGTCCGATTTCAATATAACTTGGCACTCAAGTAGACTATACTAAGATACATAATTCTGTGCATCGGTTTTTGATTTCGATGAACGTTGTAGCCATGGTTACTAAAAATAGAAATTTCTGTGAAATTCGTTCAAAATGCTACTCCTCCTACAGTTTTGGTCCGATTTCAATATAACTTGGCACACAAGTAGACTAACACTACGATACATAATTCTGTGCATGCATCGGTTTTTGATTTCAAAGAACGGTGTTGCCGTGTTTACTAAAAATAGAAATTTCTGTGAAATTCTTTCAAAATACTACTCCTCCTACAGTTTAGTTCTGATTTCAGTATAACTTGGCACAAAAGTAGATTACACTATTAAAGATTCATAATTCTGTGCATCGGTTTTTGATTTCGATGAACGGTGTTGCCATGGTTACTAAAATTAGAAATTTCTGTGAAATTCTTTCAAAATGCTACTCCTCCTACAGTTTTGGTCTGATTTCAATATAACGTGGGACACAAGTAGACTACACTAAGATACATAATTCGGTGCATCGGTTTTTGATTTCGAAGAACGGTGTTGCCGTGGTTACTAAAATTAGAAATTTCTGTGAAATTCTTTCAAAATGCTACTCCTCCTACAGTTTTGGTCTGATTTCAGTATAACTTGGCACACAAGTAGACTGCACTAAGATACATAATTCTGTGCATCGGTTTTTATTTTGATGAGTGGCAAGGATCATTTTTCCTATTGATTGCTGTTTTAAAGTCTCAAGTCCCAACTGCTACTTTTCTCTTCCTTTGTTTTAAGTATAAACCAGTAGAGCTACAGTCTCGACAGAGACTTCTGGTTTATTGAGAAAGTGTCATCCCTGATAGCTTTTTTGTTTGTTTTTCATTTAACGCCCTTTTCAATAATTTTTAGCTCTACTGGTCAGAGACAAGAAGAGCTTATGTCTGTCTGTTCATCTGTATTTATTTGCAAATGTTTCCTTTAGATAACACTACTGAAAGCAATGCGTATCTATAACGATATAACTACAGGTTCCTCGAACGTCATAAACGTTCGTCGTAATTTCTCAGTGACGTCATAGACTCGACGCGCAATCAGTGGATTACATACATGCCGTTGGGTTTGAAATATAAAACATTTCACGCGTAAAATGTCATAATCGGGCAAATATAAAATATAAATAAATCACAAATGTAAATATAAGTAATAAGGTATCATTTTAAAACTTCTGTCGGGCTATAAATACGGGTTGGTACGAGATCAGATATGGAATTTGATCTCATAACCAACCCGGCCCGTATTTATATATCTCGATAGATGTTTAAAAATGATACCTTATTTCTTAAGTAAACATTTTTTTTTTCAAAATGCTACCCCTCTTACAGTTTTGGTCTGATTTCAATATAACTTGGCACACAAGTAGATTACACTAAGATACATAATTCTATATATCGGATTTCAATTTTAATGAATGATGTTGCCGTGGTTACTGAAAATAGAAATTTCTGTGAAATACTTTCAAAATGCTACTCCTACAATTTTAGTCTGATTGTGAAACAGTGTGACATGCAATTGATTACAAGAGATACATAATTGTCTTTTTAGTGTTTTTTTTTTATTTTGATGAATGATATAGTTTTCGATGGACTTAAATTTAGCAAGAGTTACTTCCCGTTGGCCGCCATACTGGAGGTCCAAATTCTAATATTCCTTAATTGTTCAACCAATTTTAATAAATTTTTATATTTGCGATTTGAATTAGGAATCATTATTTTTCTGAAGTATATAAATTTTTGGAAGCCTTCTTTATTTAAAAAAATTATTTGATAAAGATTTTCCGCCAAATATTTCTGCTATATTTTCTTAAACTTGTTAAGACAAAGAGGAAAACTCACCGAGTCGACCTCCAATATGGCGGCCAACGGGAGGTAACTTTTGCTAAAATTAGGCCCATCGAAAACTATCTATTGCCATGGTAAATAAAATTGAAAATTCTGTAAAATTTTATTAAAAGCTACTCATACAGTTGTAGTCTTATTGCAATGTTGCCACAAGAAGAAACTTAATGAAAGATAATTATTCTATTTATTGCTGTTATAAAGTTTCAAGTCCCAACTGCTACTTTTCTCTTCCATTGTTCTAAGTACAAACCAGTAGAGCTACAGTCTCGACAGAGGCGTCGGGTTCACTTATGTGCAGACGCCACCACTTGCAAATGTTGTCCTTGACTGGGCACTTTTGGCCATTGAGCAGTGAGGGATTCGACAAGGCTCACAAAAGGATTAACTCCTCACTTCGCGATTCTAGAGCAGACGCTTCAACCACTGCGCCACGCGGGCAACAATCCTCGTTGTAGAAGTAACAAGAATAGATATGGGTTACCCCATATCCAAAGATATTCGACTTTTAGATTTAATATGTTTAACAGTGTTTATAATGACGTTAATAAAAAAACTGCACTGTCTAATTACGGAACTGTTGTAAATTTCGTGAGTCCATAGCATTACGGTCACCCAGTCTCCTAACAAACAGTACACATATAGGCCTACATGTACCTGTGTCCGCAAGACCAACATTAGCCTTGGTCTACACGTGTGATGGAGCTGTCAAACGCATCCAGCGAGCTCGGAGAAACACGTTTTGTTTTGCCGAGAAGTTACGATGACAGACAAAACTTTTCTTTTCTTAATTAGACCATATGAATACGAATTCTGATTAATAAAAATTATACAATCCCTGTTGAACTATATATAGTTTGTTCTAACATTTGCATCTGCAACAACTTGTGTTTAAAATGGCCGGGTTAGGAAAATCAGGACCGGGTCGGAAAATTCTAAACTGAAAACCTTTTTTGTTTTGAAAATTACTGAAATATACTAATGTATTCGTCGCAGAAATTACTTACATTATTCAAGTTCCATATAAAATGGCATGCTGAACTTCAACACGAACCCGAATCTCCAACCCAGTTCTCGTTTTGCCACACATACCCTACAGTTTACAAAGTGTACACACGAGCAGAATCCGGTGTAACGACGAAAAGTGACCCCCGTAGAATATTGACCGGGGGTCATTTTTCTACGTAGAAATTTGACCCCCTGGTCAATATTCTACGTAGAAAAATGACCCCTTTTTCTGTAGAAATCATGGCCTTGGGGTCATATTTCTCCGTGTGCATTGTAGAAAATTGACCCCGTAGAATAATGACCCCCTGTCATTTTTGATGCCAAAACAATTCATTTTAGAAGGAATATTCTTATTAGGCATATGCAAGCGGGTAATTTCAAGCTGATTTATGCTTTAAGGTGTTAATTTCTGAAAGCTTTTAAGCTAAGATAACGAAATCAAAGCGATAAAATACCTTGCATTAAAGATACAAACTGTTTATCTCCACTAGAGCAAAACGGTATCAAAATGTTCTAACCCAAAGGCTATAGGAGCAAAGATACGAGAATTCATAGAAACTTTTATTAAATTTAATACCAGTAATTTTATACCAGTAAATAAGTTTCCAAAGTTGCCATTTTCATTCTAAAAAAGGGTTATTTCCAAACTTCTGCCAGAGTTTGTTTGTACCAAACCAAATCTCAAATCGAAGCAGAGGACTATGGGTAGTATGGGTCATTTCTAGCTGACAGTATGGTGTCAGAAAGAAAAGTTTCTGTTATTAATCAATAATGAATCTTTTTGATTTTACCCTGGATACATAATTTTTCAAAAGTTTAAAGTTTTTTATCCATATTTTTAAAAGGGGCACGAAAAAGTGTTCCAACATAGAAAAATCGTATAAAAATATTTGATTTTCTATGAATGAAGTTTCAAACTTCTTTTAAAAAAATAGGGATAATATAATTTGTAAAAATAAGTACTAAATTAAATTGCCTCTGACCTTTATGTATATGATACAAGGAAAACAAAAAGTGGTTAACTCAAAACCTGTAAAATGTCCTTTGTCGTTTGCTAGTGTTAACAAAATAGGGATTGTAGCATAAAACATGATTAACTAAAAAAAATAATAATAAGTTCCCATCTTTCCAAAAAAGAAAAGGCACATGTAGTATCGTTTTCCCCGTTCTATCATGTACATAAAAATACAAATGGTGATTTTAGGAGTTTTTTACCAATAGAAAAAAAAATTAGATGATGAAAAAGTTGTTACTTTACATGATATACTTATGCCCCCGTAAACGAAATTTCCGGGGACGAAGTTCCTGGGGTATATAGCATTTTACCTGTCCGCTTGTCTGTTTGTATATTTTTCCGCAAAACTTGAACCTTGCCCATGCCCATGACTGGGTAAGACTACGGCTTTCATATTTCACAAGTGTATTTTTGTCACAAGACCTTTTTGTGTACAATCAATTTTGACCTTTTAATATTGACCTTGGAGTTTGACACACTTTTACACAAGGAGAAATTGGAGATATTAACTAACAGTATTCAATATCAAAGTCCATTAAACAATACAAAATATAAAGGAGCAGAGCGAACACGAACCTCCGAAACATCAGAGATGGAATCAGGTGCCATAGAGGAATGAGCATCCCCTGCTGACCGGTCACATCTGCCATGTTCTCCCTTTCACAACTTGGTAAATAACAGGAAAATCGACGCACAAATAACGTACCAACAAAAAGCACGAAAAACATTAGTCAGCATTTGTTTCAATTTGATAAATTGCATTTGCTGACAATGTCATTGTGTCAACCATAGAATTAACGAAATGTTGACTTCAAATGAGACTGCCGATATTCTTGTTATTTATTCCATTTACTTGCTTGTCAATAATTTACTTCTTTTTAGAAATTGTTCGTATGTAGAGCATGCTCTTGCGTATAGAATCAACCGAGATATATACACTCCGTTTGCAGTTGATGAAGGTAAATTGCTGCATAACAAAGGAAATTTGACGATAGAAATGTTTGTCATCACATTTATCATTAAGCCTAGTTGTTAGATTACCATTAACGTCTTTTTTCAAGTAAAATTTTTTCAAGTAAAATATCCATGTATGAGACAGATGTGTCAGACTCTGTGGTCTTTCATCTTTCATCTCAAGCTAGCTCACAAGGATATATCGTATATCGACGTAGGAATGAATTGACAATACGTCGTCGATATATATATCTAAATGTTGAGTTGAAGGCCACAGCAAGTATTTTATTCTTTTCACGCATTAGACTTCGCACAAATTCTGTTTCAAGTGAATATAAAAATAGATTTACTTATAACGGAGCGCATTTGGTACCCATGGGAATTCCAATTTATTGTCGGAGTATCTGGTCTTAAAAAAACAGATATTGTCAGATCACGTCAACTTCAGAGTACTTGTGTGTGCAATGTGTTTTAACAAAATATGATTTTGCAAATGACCAATGACCATTTTAAATTTAAAAGTTCCGTTTTTTTTAAAAAAAGCAGCTGTCATTGAAATAAAAAAAAACTCCTGGTTCACACCACTTTTTGAATATATTGTTGCGCAGTACACTAAAAGTTTTTCCTTCTCTACTGTCAATACTTTAGTGCGGAGTACAAAAGAGATTTGAATGAACATTTACTGGAACCCGCAATGTGTCTTTGTTTGGAATCCAATATATATCGGGTAATTCAAATTTATTTTTGCTCTGTGTAATATTAAAAAATATTTAAAACTGACCTAAAATTTTGAAGAATTTCCTCCTTAGAAGTATGAGTATAAGTAGGGTTACCACTTGTAGAATTAAATCTTAAAAATTCTTCTAAAATACAATTAATGAGACTTACAAACGAAGACAATGTTACCTGCTTTGTCGACAAGGACCAGTACGTACTGATCATATAATCTATCTATATTTTTTTTTCACTTCTGGATTATTGAACACAGAATGAGGGTTTTCATATTACCCCTCAATCTTTGAATACGCGGCGTTAACATGGATCTGATACATTTAATCCATTGTGGAAAAAATCAACAATTCCACACTTTTACTTTAACATTAACTTTTGGACGGTATGTGCTAGAAATGTATTTTGAAGTAAGGGCATGACAACTAAGTGTTCATTAATTTGCAAAGGTTACCAGTGTCTATAAAATCCCAGAAGAAAGTGGATGTAACAGCAACCATTGGTCACGTATCTGTGGGCTAGAAAGTGTTGAAAAGAGATTTTTAAGTTTTTATTTTAATTTCTAGATATCTCTGAAGGTTGAACTATTTTTCACTCAGGTGTAAATTTTTGCCAGTTTTGCAGAATTTTGTAATATCATCATAAGAACTTCTTGATGTGTATTGTATTTCCTGTATATGAAGTAAAAAGTATAGTAATATATAAGGTAGTTAAAAAGTATGTATTTTAAAGCAGAATAAATGCAGACAGATGTATATGTAAGTTTCAAGGTAAGAGCCAATGGAATTGAATTTATATAGTTAAACAATGTTGCTATCGATGTTCGGAGGTCCGTGTTCGCTCTGCTCCTATTTTGTATTGTTTTATGGACTTTGATATTGAATACTGTTCGGTATCTCCATATCCCCTTTTCTTGCTTCTGTGCTATGTTTTTTTTTTCTTGCAAGAATTTTCAAAGATTATAGTAATAAGAAACGTATCATGCCATTTTTGGAATAAAACCTTTGAATGAAAAAAAAACAAAATATATAATCATAAATTATGTTCTCGATGAATAAATATTCATTGGGATTCTGCAAGCAAAAAATATACCCATACCAGATACATGCATTGGTTGTGATGCTACGTTTAAGATATGCAATTGAATATAAGTTGAAAAGGATAAGATTGCATAAAAAAATCCCCCCTACTTGGATTTGAAAGTATGAAAAAATCAGGAGACACATATACAAGGTTTTATTGTATAAAATATAGGGGGGTCAAATTTCTATGAGGGTCATTTTTCAACGTGTGTGAAGTCGTAGAATTAATGGTTTGGAATGTTTTTCTACAGTCGAAAAGTGACCCTACTTGTCATAGAATATTGACCGGGGGGTCATTTTTCTACGTAGAAAAATGACCCCCCGGTCAATATTCTACGGGGGTCACTTTTCGTCGTTACACCGGCCAGGGATTGAAAATTCCGTTATTTAATAATACACACACACAGAATGATTAATTTTTTCTTTAAGAAGAAATTTTATGATAATTAACGGACTATAAACATGTACATAATACAAATGTTGATATAGTATTATCAATTCATCGGTGAAAAGATATGAATCGAAGAATGACCTAATTATTCTCTGTTATCAAACATGTAAAAGAAAAAGGCTGAGGAGGGAGCGAGCGTAGGAATATTGATATTTTTTATTTGCATTTCGGGGGGAAAGCGACTTTCTAATAATATTTTGACGTTATTTTTGATTTCTTTAACGTATGACATACACAACTTTACTCTTATCATGAACAATAATGTTGTATCTACTTATCATGATGGAACTATTTTGGTCGGACCAATTTGTGTGAGCCGCCGCTGAATACAGTAATATATCTTGCATAAATAGTATGCACTGATCGAATATATTAAAAAGTCAATATCGGATTCTTTTGTTTTGGTGAAGTATATTAAAAAGTATTAAAAAATATTAAAGGTGAAGTAAATTAAAAAGGTTGTCTTTTTTAACTTCTGGATTATATTTTTCCTTCTTCAGGCACAATAGTTTAGCAAGAGGCCTATCGGCCTTGACAGTCGCCTGAATATATTTTCTTGTATGTTGTTTACGTCCTTCTCGAGAATAATTCACTCATATGGAGGCGCCACCACTTTCCGGTGTGGAGCTGCACATTATTTTGTCCTCGAGCAATGAAGAATCTTTTTCGTGCCAGCACCTACTGCGACACGGGACCTCGGTTTATAAGGTCTCATCCGAAGGATCTCCACATCCCAAAGTGGGATTCAAACCCGCGACGTAAGGATTAACTCCTTACTTCCCGATTCTAGAGCAGACGCTCTGGATAACCACTGTGCATGCACTACGCAGGCGAAAACTATTTCGAGGATCCATAAAGTAAAAAATAAGCTGATAAGTAAAATTTTGGCACAAAAGCAAGCGAAATAGTACTTGATCATACAGTAGTTAATCTGTAGAAACGAAAGAATAAGTCTAGCATTCAGTTACAACTCATAATTAATCTGTCCCCATATATCACTCTCACAATACAGACTATCAACAGTCTATTAGATTAGTGCTTCTGTACTATTTTTTTTAGCTCTACTGGTCAGAGACCAGAAAAGCTTATGCAATAGTAATGCGTCATTCTTTTCTTTTCTCAATTGATCTAACTTATGTGTAAGCTCGAAGTCAATCTTGGAAAGTTTGTTTAGTTTGTTGAAGCACATGTGACAAACGTACGGAGATAATCCGTCTGTTTCACGTGGAACATAACCTAACGGAACAAGAAAAGGATTTTCCAAATATTAATCTACGATATTTGTTTGAGTTCCTATCATTACATATTCTACAAGAAGACGGAGAGTTTGACATTGTGTAGGATCCGCATGGGCGCAGCCATTTTTGTTTACATCATTACTGTTCAGAATGAGAACGATGAAATTCGGAATACAGAGCCATACATTTAAATAGCGACTTAGGTCAAGGGTTTGTGTGGAGTTCGAGAAATCGCAAACCCTTGACATTGTGAGGATGATGAAATTACACACAAAAAAGCTGCATTCAATTTAAAAAAATATTTTAAAAGGTATTTTTTTTAAATTGATTTTTGACTGGGATGGACACCCCCCCCCTGGAAAAAATTTCTGGATCCGCGCCTGATATGAATTTTGTTTCATGTACATGTAGTTTTTTCAACAGAAAGTTGAACTCAATAGCCCTCATCTTATACCATTTTAGGATATTATGACACTTCCTAATTGACTCTCTACAGCTTGAGTATTTCTGACGTTTTGTCAGTATATACTTGTTTTAAGTAGACATTTAGTATACTTCAAACTATATACGTTTTTGTATATTTTGCTTAATGACGTACATCACATTCAATATATACACCAATCTAAATAGCTTTCTTCAAGCCTGTAGAAAAGTTTTTCAAAGTGGAGGGGGGGGGGGCTCCAAAACTATTTATGTTTTTGTATTTTTTGCTTAATGACGTACATCGCATTCAATATATAAATCAATCTAAATGGCTTTCTTCAAGCCTGTAGAAAAGTTTTTCAAAGTGGAGGGGGGGGGGGCTCCAAAAACTCCACGTGACTACGGGTTCATCCATCGTTGAAAACCACGGCCAAAATGTACGATCCTCTCCTACTCCGGACCGTGGCTTGACAGGATGGGATTCATCTAGCTGAGCGGCATGTCCAATACAAATGTCATATTCCGTACGAATCCAAAAGAAGTTATGATAATGTAGGTTCCGTTACCAAAGCTTAAGATGATACGAGAATTTAACATTGATTTTGTGCTATTATTCTACTGTCACTCAAAGTACACATCATTTGAAGGCCTGTGATAAGCAATTTCGATTTGGGGGTACAGCTATACATTTTCTGGCCATGCATAGTAGAATTGTTAACGATGGGGTAACCTGCGTCACCTTTCAGAGTCTGCAGTGGACTCGTCCAAGGATGCTTTGTCGGCGACTGTAAAAAGTTACCTGAGATTCCTACGCAAAAGAAAGCGCCAAATCTCTGTATAGAAACTGTTGCGACTGCGGAGCTTCACTCATTGTTCATTCGCCATAGAATAGAATCCGATATTTAACACTTAATATCTTTGAATATACAGACGTTTTTAAAGATAAGCCTCATTTTTGTTTCTAAAAATATTTTATCTACAAGAATAATGTATTTTTGTGTTTTTAAACTGAGTAAATCGATGACCTAGCATCGTTTTAGATAACTGAAGAAAAAAAAAAAAAAACCCTCTAGGGCTTGAGTAAAAAATTATTTCATTAAATTGAGAAACGGCAACGTTACAACATGCATATTTATACTCTATAAAATATTCCTGAAAGTGTGTCACGTAAACTCATCTTAAAAAGCAGTACGATTAATTATATTTCTTCTAATTAATGCAATATATGCATGCGCGGATCTAGAGGGACCCCCCCCCCCTGGAATTTACAAGGTTAAAAAATGTATATATTAAAGCAACGAAAAAGCTACCATGGACCCCCTTGGAAAACGCTGACCCCCCCCCCCCCGGTAAACGCGAATAAGTGTGTGTGAAATTGGTATGAAAATTGAAAGATTTGAGGCAATAGAAGTCATAGATTGACGTTTGGGCGAGTTAAGGTTTTGTTTTTTTTGCTTGTTAAGAATTTTCTGGGATTGGATTTTTTTTTGGACTGGGATGGACCCCCCCCCCCCTGGAAAAAATTTCTGGATCCGCGCCTGATATGAATTTTGTTTTATGTACATGTAGTTTTTTCAACAGAAAATTGAACTCAGTAGCCCTCATCTTATACCATTTTAGGATATTATGACACTTCCTAATTGACTCTCTACAGCTTGAGTATTTCTGACGTTTTGTCAGTATATACTTGTTTTTTTGGTCACCTGAGTAAACTCAGGTGACCTATTGCTATCTGTTTTCGTCCATCGTCGTGCGTCGTGCGTTAACATTTGAACATTTTCAGCTTCTTCTCTGAAACCACTGAACCAATTTCAACCAATTTTGGCATATAGCATCTATGGGTGAAGGGGAACAAAAACTGTGAATTTCATGGTCCCTGCCCCCCTGGGGGGGGTGGGGCTAAAACCACTAAAATTAGTGCAATCTTTAAAAATCTTCTTTACTCCTGGACATCAAGCAGTCAAACTGTTGGCATGATTGTTATCAGCATTGAGTCCTCTACCAAAATTGTGTAATTCATGGCCCTGGGGTCAGGGGTTCTAGTGCTAGGGCGGGGCTAAATAAGTATATATTGAAAATGCATTATTTCTTTGAAAATCTTCTTCTCGGCTTCTGGGCATCAAATAAACTAACGAAGTATATAGTTATAATGAGCAAGAGTGCCTCTACCAAAATTGTGAATTTTAGGACCCCTGGGTCAGGGGTTCTGGTGTTAGGGCGGGGGTCCATTGATTATATAGTGAAAATGCATTAATTCTTTGAAAATCTTCTTCTCTGCTCTTGAGTATTAAATGAACTAACGAAGTACATAGTTATGATGAACAAGAGTGCCTCCTCTAAAATTGTGAATTTTAGGGCCCCAGGGTCAGGGGTTCTGGTGTTAGGGCGGGGTTCCATTGATTATATAGTGAAAAATGCACTAATTCTTTGAAAATCTTCTGCTCTGCTCCTGGGTATTAAGTAAACTAACTAAGTACATAGTTATGATAAGCAAGAGTGCCTCTGCCAAAATTGTGAATTTTAGGGCCCCAGGGCAGGGCTCTATTGATTATATAGTGAAAATGCATTCATTCTTTGACAATCTTCTTCTCTGCCTCTGGGTATTAAGTAAACTAAATAAGAACATAGCTGTGATGAGCAAGAATGCTTCTACCAAAATTGTGAATTTCATGGCCCCAGGGTCAGGGGTTCTGGTGTTAGGGTGGTGCTCTATAATGATTATATAGTGAAAATACATTATTTATTTGAAAATCTTCTTCTCTGCCCCTGGGTAATAAGCAAATGAACTACCTATATAGTAATGATGTGCAAGGGCTCTTCTTCTAGAATTGTGAATTTCCAGGCCCCTGGGTCAGGGATACCATAGGGGGGGGGAGGCTCCACTTATATACTGAAAATGAATTGTTTGAAATCTGCTCCTTGGTATTAATCAAACATTTTTGATAAGCAAGGGTGCCTTTTCAAAAATTTTGCAATGTGTGAACCTAGGGTCAGGGGTTCATGTGTAGTTGGGGCACTTCTGATTATTGCTGAATATTACTGATTAGTTGATATGCATTTTTTTGTTCCCCTACCTTGCCTATGGGTATTAAGGAGACTTGGGAGTCAACAAATTAAAAAAGAAATAACCACCAGATTTAACTTAAATTTTTAGATATGATATATTTAGCTGTCAGCTATCATTTGACAAAAAAATTTCATACATATCAGTTTTAAAATTTGATTATTTTGGTATATCTTTATATGGAGATCTTCTTCTAAAGGAGATCGAAATAGTCTAAAAATGGCAACGACCACCCAGTCCCTTTAAGTAACCAAACTAAGCAATTACTAAGTTTATTTTTATGATTAGCAATGGTGCCAGCCTCTTTCAAAATTAAGAATGCCATAGCATCTACCTTAAAACATGAACCAAAGTCAAACCTTTGAAAGCTGTTGCATGATATTCAGGTGACCTATAAGGCCCATGGGCCTCTTGTTCATTCTTTTTATATCTTTTAGTCTAGAACTGTTTAATAAAGGCTAAATTCAACATCATGCATTGTGCAAAATTTTGACTATAACGAACGTAAATATACATGTATACATGTATGTGACCATATGTTTGCATATAATTTGCGACAGAAGAAAGCAGATCGTGGTATGTCTCTCGCTTAACATGCAAGAGGTCACGGGTTGAAATCCCGGATGATCCATTTTCTTTTTTTTAAATACATTATTTTTTCACTATAAATGATAGTATCCAGCATATCATATGATATGAAAAAGATAAGACGTCTGGCTTGTACAAACTCATAAAATCATCATTACAGTGTGATAAATATTCTTTATGAAAATAATCTCCTATACACATAATAAAGGATAAGCAATCAAATTTTACAAATTCAGTCAGGGGGGATCCGAACCCCCCTCCCCCCCGAACTGCCCATGGTCTTTTTTTTTTTACTAAGCGGGGGACACAAATTCTCTGAATTAGCTTGTTTTAATAACTTTTGCTTTATATGAACATAAAATCACTCTGCTAATACTGTTTAATCGCGAGAATAATAATTCGCTAATGGTCGGTTGATGAAGAGATTTAACATGTAATTCAGCACTATTAAAATGAAATAAAAGCGAGTTATTTTATTTCGCGAGTGGTGCTTCGCGAAATTACACGATAATTAATTCCACGCATATATTTCGGAATCTACAGTAACTAGGCGCAATTGATTTTTTGTTTGTATGTAGTTTAAAGTCTCTCTCGAGAATTTTTCACTCATATGGAGACGCCACCATATGGCGATGGAGAGCAACAAATTTTGTCTTATACTCGGCACTCAGGGCCATTGAGCAGTGAGGGATCTTTGTTGTGCCAGCACATACTGCGACACGGGACCTCGATTTCTACAAACTCATCCGAAGGACCGGTCTTCACGTCCTACAGTGGGATTCGAACCGGCGACGTAGGGATTTAACTCTGACCACTGCGCCACGCGCGCGACCAGAGCGCAATAGGTACCGATGGTAATTACGTCAATTACTCTGTAAATGATGCTTTTTTCGGTATTTACCATAAAAAATTGACGATCTAGAAACACACAAGTTGAAATCGTGCCATGGACAGTTCCCACACATCCCTTGTATATTTGCACTCCATAGGAGTAGGTATTTTTGTCCGTCCCGTTTGCACAATTGCAATAACAAGTTTCATTAAATATTGACATGACATAAGTACGCTTTAGTTCCAAAACTTAAGACCAAATTTATTAATCTAGCCTGAGGGTCATGGGGTGTACATTTAGCTATCATTTGTTTCACAAAATGTTTAAAATGTGTACATTCCAAAAAAGGCAAGCCTCCAGCCGTGATTGCAGGAGGTATTAAAACACACTCAGAAAAAGTTTACTAAGCACTTAATTGTGAAATTCCCTGCTAAATTGTTTATCTTCTGAGTTTTTCTTAATAATTCTCCGTTACTGGCAATATAAGTTTTGGTTTATGACGACATTTGAAGATAATTATTCCGAAGTTGTTGGTATAAACACAATCTACTGTCTAGCTTTTAATAGGTTGATATTCACGTAATGTAGGAATAATTGACTACAAATATATTCAAACTTTTAAATAAATTGCAATACTTGCATCATCTTACTTCTACCAAACAAAGTCTTATTAAAGATATATTGGACTCCAACATAGTATCACAAAAAATAAAAAAGAAAAGATTAAAAACAAAATTTAACTAGTGCTAATTGTAACGGGGACCGTTACAGATGTTCCCAAACGCTCCCCAACTCCTTTTTGGTGCCATATTCCCTGTAAGCTTCATTAAATAAGACAAACTCTGTGCATTTTGACTTTAACAACGTTTTCTCAGAAGGATACCAATTATATTCAAATTTTAGCATTGCACCCGTGCGCGTGTGAATGCATGTGCGTTATGATCATATCATCTTGTCTACACTATCTACATATTTTAATATACAATATATTAAAGCATTTAGTCCAAAAGTATGAAAAATCACTCTTTAAAGCGTATTTTTCATTTCACTCGCTCTAAATGCACGCACGTGCGTGCATGTGCATGATGACCATACCTTCTTGTAGGAGTCCCTTACAT
>NW_026925379.1:17500-26423 GCF_032062105.1 Saccostrea cuccullata | reverse complement strand
GTCAGCATAAAAACAAAAAAAAAGTAGTACCTAGGTACCCATGTAAACAATGTAAGCACCCCGTATTTAGGGGATAGGATAGGTTAGGGTTAAAAAAGGGATTAGGGTTAGAAGGGGCTAAGGGGGATAGGGTTAGTTAGGGCTAGGGGGTTAGGGTTACTTAGGGTTAGGGTTAGGGTTAGGGCTAGGGTTAGTTAGGGGTTAGGGTTAGGGTTAGGGTTAGGGGGTTAGGGTTAGGGTTAGTTAGGGTTAAGGGGCTAGGGTTAGGGTTAGGGGGCTAGGGTTAGTTAGGGTTAGGACTGCACTCAGTTGACCCCCCTTTCCCCTCAACCAATCAAATCACGTGATTTTCTCTCAGCCAATCAGAATCTTCCGCGCTAGCGGGACCCCTTATACTACTTACTCCTCTCAAAAGAGGGCAGCCAAGATTAGCAAGTCAGTTTATAGTAGAGTACATTCTTATAGGAGATAGAGCCTGGACATAAAATGAGAAGCTAATAGAGAGTGAGGTCTTCTAACGAAAAAAATTAGCCTGAGGGTAATGGGGGGGGGGGGGGGGTTCGGATCCCCACAATATCACTTGTTTATAAGATAATAATATATGCAATGAATATGCCAATGAAGATACTACAGGGATACAGCAATATTTAAAAAGAAATTAATAATTGAATTGCATTTTCATTTATTTTTAAAAATCTGTATGATAAAAAATTAAGAACATTACTGATGTTTCGTGACTTGGCCATTGGCTTAATTCTATATACCGGTATGTCCCAAATGTTTTACATGTATCATAAACGGATTGAACTGGTAATTTTACCTGTCTGTCATTTTTGTTTTCTTGAAATAACGTATGGAATATAACATCATAGATAGGGCGTTTGTCTCAGATTCATTCAACATGGTATCCGGGGAGGGGGGGGGGGGGTATGGTTAGGTAATATGTTGCTTGACATGTTGTCAGGATATGAATTACAGTGCCGAAATGTTTCATATATTGTAATAGGTTTTCTGAAAAGAAGTCCTAGATAAATTAGTTTCAAATGACACAACGTTTTTTTTTTCACCCCGCATATATTTTGAAAGAACATCGGCATTGTCACATGACAAAGATTCATGATATATTAGCACGTGAAGTTAGTTTCGTTTATTATACCTCTACTGAATAGGAACTACTTCCCTATATAAAATTAAGTGATTAGATCTAAACCATTCCATAGAAATCGCCGTGAATCAGCTAACCTCGTGCGTTAGTTTTTGAGCTAATCTCTTCGTCGATAGCTAGCAGTGTTTTTTTCTGTACTTTGGGACTGGGGGCTGGGGCCCTTAGAATTGGGAATTTCAGCGTCAATTTGGCTAAATTGGGAATATCCAAGAAAACCCAGTCACTTAAAAAGCATTGTCAAAAAGCATTGTTTTTGTCTTTGTATGACTTTAACAAGCAATTGTTTTAATAAATCAAGAGAATTCTTGGTATGAGTTATCTATAATTACTTGCATCAAGAACAATAGTGGTATGAATTATCTAATTATGAAGAAATCCAACATGGCTGAACAACAAAACCTGCTTGAACTTCACTGAAAAACATGCAATAAATAAACTGAATTTGATCAAATATTTTGTAAGCTTTTCTTTGGGAAAACTTCCACAACATTTTGGGAAAAAACAGGCATATTTTCAATTGGGACTGGGGCCGAATTTCGGCCCCAAATCGGCCCTAAAAAATCACTAGCTAGTCATGCTTATCCTCGTGCGTTAGTTTTTTTTTTTTTTAATTTTTTTTTTTTAGCTAATCTCTCTGTCGAAAGCTAGTCATGCTAATTCGTGATTATCTGTAATGCTCTAATTTTTCAATAAATATCAATTTTGATTTATTCAGTTATGAGAATATTGATTAGTTATATAATCTGTAAATATTAAAATATTCTTTTTTTTAAAAAGGTTACCCCCCCCCATTTCAACATGCACATGTTGCAGAGTATTCAAAGAAGGGGAAGTGTAGATTTTTAAAATAAAAAGTGGTATCAAGAGAATTTTGATAAAATTTTTCACTTTGATTATATAACGTTTTTATCGTTCATTGGTGGATATATTTCAATTAAGTAATTTACATTAAATAATTGGTTTACGTGTCATTTCCGTTTAACCATCTTCTCAAGCCCTGAGCTAGCGAACATGGTGGGCTATCTTATTTTTTAACTTTTATAATTTTAATGCTTTGGAAATCTTGTGTTTTCGTTTTGTTCTTTTTTTTAACGTAAAAGCTAATTTTTGCGGCCGATTTGATGCTTTGCAAGCACATAGCAACAAAGGGGGGGGCACTTTTTTCCCAACATTACCTATACTATTGAAAATAATTATTGAAAGGTTGGTGCCCCCACTTCTTACCATAGTAAAATGATATCAGGGAAATGTAGTATTGTTTGCAAAACAATTGGTAGTGAAAGAAAGTTGACATTGAAAAAAGTTGCCCCACCCCTCCCCCCAGGAAATAGGATTTTTGAGTTTGAGCAATGTCTTTTTTTTTTTTTTTTTTTTTTTTTTTTTGCTTGTCAACTTTAATTTACAGGTAAGTGAAAAAAAAAATTCTCTGCCCCCCCCCCCTCTTTCAAAGACGATGCTACGTGCGCCTGCTTTACATCAATTTTGTTTAAAAGTCTACTGTTGTGGTTTCTTTCCTAAATATATATACTGCTCCGTGTGCGTCAGATACATATGTAGCCTTCAATATTGTCACTATTTTTCGTGTATTACATGCAAAAACTGTGTACATATCAAATGTTCAGGTAATGTCATAAATTAAGGAAGTGCAGCGAAATCTTTAAATAACAATATAATAAATGATGATTTAACTACAAACATATTCTTTTTTAATTAAGCATTTTTTAAGCTTGATGTTTTCGTTATTAAAGAACACTTGTCTATTCTCTGTCAAAATCTCTATTTTTTTAAAATTTGCATGCCGTATGACCATAATATAATAACACATTTAAGGATATTAAAATCCGTTTCCTCCATGACTACCAAAGTATATATTTTACTACAAAAAATTCAGTTTTACTCAGATATGATAGATTTACACTTTGTGTTAGTGTTCAACTTGATCTGCCCCTTTTTTTTCATTTAAAAGGTGTTGCATGTATCCACGGTTTTTCCACTCAATCATTATTTATAAATATATAACAAATGGTTCTCATTTCTTTGAATTACATAATTTTATAAATTAAAAAAAAAAAGAATCCATTTTTCAGAACTTCTTTAAAAATTCATAGAAACATTGTCCTGAAATTTTAAAATTTTGAAGAATGGCCTATATTGTTGAATTTTATTCCATAAACGTTTATGTGTTATTTTTATAGAAAACGTCAACGTCACGGTGTTGAAGCATATAACGTCAACGTAATGACGTGACAGCATTGAATAAGAAAACAATGCGAAATTGAAACGGCTGAAAAAAGAAAACCAGAAAAGATATTCTTAAAAAATAAAATGTTTTACAACATACAATTCCTCGAGTATAATTTCAGGAAGTTTCAATTATTTTTATGACTAGGCGGATTTTTGCACTTCGTGAACTTAGCTCTTTGCCAATGAACAAGGTATATTTTCAAATAGGGCGAATTCGCGGGTGTGCTGTCTTAGCAAGGGGGCGAACTCTCCCAATCGCACATTCTCGGGCCTTTCCGACTGGCTAAGTTGTTTTTCCGACCTCTGACGGAAAGACCCGAGATAATGCGATTGCGAACTCTCCTGCATTGTAGTAGCCTGTCGTATGCCCATGGCATTCTGTTTAACTTCGCTTATATATTTACTGCGTGGACCGCAGGGTCCACGCAATTATTCATGAACATGCAATATATGTTCTTGGAGGTTCAAGACGCGGAGACCGGTCATTTCGATGAGATGTCTCGTTACGGGGTTGGTGGTGCCATAAAAGGATTTAATTCGCCTGATTCCACCTCTGATTTTTTTTAAAAGTCTGTCTTTGCGCTGCTAGTGATTTATATTGTTTAAACAAAATTTAATTTTATGAAAAGAATTATTTTTAATGCTTATTTTTGACATATGCTTAAGTTATTAACCTATCAAATTGAGTTTAAATAGTAAAAAGGAATTTGTCACTAAGTATTTATCTAAGGAATTAGTGTCAATCATCTACATCAAAGAGCGTCTGACTTGTATGTATATGATATAAATTGCGTAAATGTGTTAATTAAAATTGAGTGAATCCCGTATGTTGTGTGAGAGAGTTTTTAGATCCGCCGTGGACTATCCCGGACGTGAACATTAGATGTACAGGACATTCCTTCATCAAATAAATATAGTTTTACTCTGGACTATTCCGAGTTACCAAAACGTTTGTGTGTGTGTCGGTGTGTGAGCTTTACAACCTGTCTTTGTTTTCTGTGACTTGATTTGATTTATTTTTCAAAAAACAAACTTTAACTTTTTATTGCTTGACTTTCGTTTAATAAATTTTCCTCACAAGTTCACTTGTGTTAATTTAACCAAGTATATTCTATTAAAATAATGATTCCATCTTCTTTGTTAACTTTAAATTGTTTGAAATATAGTGTAAAAATCCAGAATGAAAAAAATGAATGTTAGAAATGAAATTATTAAAAGTGTCGGAAAAGCATAGCAAAATTCCGGAAATCAAACGCAGTAAAAACTATACCCCCCCCCCCTTACCCAAAGAAACTAATACATGTATACACTTCGATGCTCGAATGAACACTCTAATCGGCACAAATTTTAGAAATTAAAACGTTTATATATAGGAAAGTTTAGTGACGCATACTAATCTTTTTTTCATTTATTTGACGACCTGTGAATAAAAAAAAAAAGTCGCGTATGATTGTTGGTTAACATTATAATAGGTTATGGATTAATCATGGATTTCAACACCAATCCTGACCTGTACGTACCTGAACAAACTAACCAACTGACATTCTCGACTCTGAAGGAAAACGTATCATTTGAGGGAAGGGGGGTTACGTATCGCGATGAGAGGAAATTTAATTATCTCTTTTAGTCCAATAAACACGAAAGAATGGCTTGGAATATTTGTATGCAACTACATGGCTTTCTCAGAAACAATTTTGAATTTGTTAAAAAAATTTTCTAATTATTCATTTTTTTCTCTCGTATTCTAAAAGCTCGGAATGTATATATTTTGGGGGCTCTTTCGTGTAAAACAGCATGTATTTAGTTACCATCATGTACCCGTAAAATCGTGTCATAGTGATATTCTTTTTATTCGAGGAAATAAAAGGAATACATTCGGTACAATGCAATTATAAGTTATGTATCAATTCATGCAAATCTCCAAGTTGCTTCATTTACGATTTTCATGAGAATTGGAAACGTCACTTCCACTTACAATTTACCGTGCAATGTTTATAGGTATTTGCTAATTTAAACAACATCGCAAATTTTTCTGATATAAAGCAATTAGAATAACTTGATATAGGCCCGTATACATGTAACGATTGCAATTACTTCAAAGTGGAGGGGGAGACGGGGCCTAAAAAATCGTCGTACTACGTGTGTACCTTTCCAATAATAGAATTCTCCGCACAAATCAAAAACAAGTTGCAGTATTGATATCCCCAATTTTTTTTAAATAATGAGACTATAATGGACTTCACAAGGGTAGAATTGAACATTAATTTATCATGTTTATGGTACATGTGCAATTAAAATCACTATCAAAATTGGCATCCTGTGTCACCCTTCAGTGTAACCGATGAACTCGTCCATAGATACCTCAGCAGATGAGAAAAGCGCGCGTAAACGCAGCACCTTTTATTCATTCGTCAAAGAATAGAATCCGACATTCAACACTTTTAAATCATGTTCAAGAAAACCTTAAAATTTGTGTATAGAAATATTCTTACGATTAGCGCAAATGACATGTTTTCTTGATCTTAAATCTAGGACTCTAGTAAAAATCAAAGAGCGGTAATGTTGACCTCACGAATGTATACAGTTCAATCTGCGCGATCGATAAGCGGGTTTCATAACCATGTGATAACTGTACACACAAAACACGCACACTGTACACACGAAACTTTCAGGGTCCGAGGAAAATTCACGATGCATGAATTGAATGACAGTGAATTATCTTAAGCTTGAATTTTTTTTAAAATAAATAATGCTACATTGAATATTAATACTTAAAAATATTTTTCCTCTCTCCCGTCTTGTTCTTTACACTAAACACAGGGAGAAAGTTGTCTCTGAATAATCTGTATGACATCCAGCTAGAGAATTCGTTAAAAATCTTATTTCAACAAAGTTTAACATTCAATTTAGCTAGGTATATTATTCTTATCCAGTTAATTTCAGTTATACGTGTTATACGCGTACGCATATAGAATTCTTCTTCACTTGCCGTATAAAATCATTAACCTGTACATGGACTATAAAGTTTTCTGCTCATCTAATAAACCATGACTAGAACAAAATAACGTTTTCATGAGATCAATAAGATGCTAAAGAACCCATTCCAAATCGATAATCATATCGAAATATTTACCGTTTTTAAGTTATAAAGCAAAAACTTTCGAGCGCCCTTGGTCCCTAATTTGAGGGGCCAGCCCCTTTTTAATGATGTCTAATGATAGATCTTAAAATTATGCACAATATTTGTGAAACATGTCTTAACAAATTATTTTTAGTTTAAAAGATACATAAGGAAATAGATGTAAATTTTCGCGCTTTTAGGCATTCTCATTTTTGACCCCTGTCTAGCACCGTTTTGAGCGCAGAAATCGAAAAAGAAAAACCGATGTGCACAACTTCAATTCTTCTAGTATTTAAATGCAGTAGACATTCTGCTCCAGCTTTTGTCGTTTCTGAGCCTTTGTCTGGAAACAAACAGCACCAAAATTTCAATTAAAGGGAAATAACTCAAAAGCGGAAGGGAATTTTTGAAATGTATGAAAACATTTAAATTGAGTTTTGTAACGTCCAAAAACTCTGAAAATTTGAGCAAAATCCGTGAAGAAATGAGCGAGTTACGAGGTGTCAAAGTTGGCGTCTAGGAAAAAAAAAAGAATAATAGGGAATAATCTTAACCATCAGAATCAGTAGAAGGTCTTCCGCCTGAGCGGAAGACCTTAATGATCATGTGACTCCTAAATAGTAGGAAACTGTTTCCATTTGACTATACATAATTTTGCTTTTTGTGTTATTATGTTATGTAAATTTAGTGGTATAAAGGTTTTGAACCCCCTGGAGTTCATCCCCACTCTCCTAATGATTCTGACTGGAAATGTTCACAATATGACTGCATTAAATTAAATAAAAGTGCATCAATGATAAGATTGCTTGACATTTTATTCATCAACCTATCCTCCTAGAATTAGGAATGAAAATCATTCAAAGAGATGGACCACATTAAAGTATTCGTATATAGGCTATTAACATTTTTTTTAAATGTAAAAACAAGTAGTAGTTTGCATACATGTCATGAATAAACAGGGGTCTGGGAAGGGGTGAGGGGAAGGATCGAGTTCATGTCTCTTTACGTCTTAATGGTTGAAAACTCCTAAAATGAAAGTTGACCTCAAATCTGACTTGTCCTCATTATTTTTCAAGTGGTGGTGTCTCCATTTGAGTGAAAAATTCCTGAGAGGGATGTTTAACAACAAACAAACAATTAAATGACATAAAAACACAATATTAATTTGCGTTAAGAAATATGCAGGGGATTTTTTCGATCATAAAAATCTTCTTCTCAAGAACAGCAAGGGCATTATTGTCCCCCGTTTTTTGGGAAAGGGAGGGAACATTAAATCTTATTTGTCTGTCAGTCTGGCCATCTTTGACAGTATGTGCATCTGTCACAATTAATTTAACCTTGGTCATAACTTTTGAATAATAAGAGATAGGGCTTTCATATTTCACATGTACATTACCACAAAACTTTCTAAATGTACTATGATTTTTTAACCCAAGTGAGACCTTGACCTTAAAATTTTACCTACTTTCCAAAAAATAACATTTTAAATTAATCATTTTGAAAGAGAAATGATATGGCATTTAAATTATACTTGTATATTACATGTGAAAAGACTTTTCTAAATATATGACTTTTGACTCTGTGACCTTGACCTAGAAGTTTAACCTACTTGTCAAAAATATTATATTATATATTTATATATATATAACTTTTGATTGAAAAGAGATGGGACTTTCATATTTGTCATGTACTTTACCTGCAACAAAATATTTCAAGCATGCGATGATTTTCCCCCTTTGACCTAATTTTCATAAAGTGACATATGATAGGGGTGCATATTTGACACACAATCTGCCATAAATTATGGCATCCCATTCACTTAAACACAGAAAGCAGAGGACCACAATTCTTTGATTTTGCTTGTATAATCTTGATATGGAAACATCGATCCTCATATAATGTAGATTCAAGTTTTTTATGCTATGCCATGATTAGGAATACATGTATAGTTTTTGTCATGTCCGTCCTCCACCCTTCCATCTGTCTTTCCATCGAGCTCAAAGAAACTTTCTAGATATTTTTATCAAAGTTCATATGTTGATGCATATACTGATGTAAATTATCCAACTGCAGCAATATTTTTTGACCTGGACTTCCCTTTGACCTTCACTTAACTTTTCTTAAAATTAGTGTTTAGCTTTATTTTAAAGAAACCATAATGATTCAAGTTGTGTAATGAAACTTCACATGATGATACGTACTGATGTAAGCTTTACAATGCTTCACTCTTTTTTTACCTTGACATTTCCTGTGACCTTGACCTCACTTTTCTAAAATTAATGTCTTAGCTATAGACTAGATCAGTTTTGAATAAACAATTCAAGATATATTTATCAAACTTCATATGCTAATACATACTGATCAGAGCTATTATTGCATAAACTTATTTTGAC
>NW_026925379.1:0-12500 GCF_032062105.1 Saccostrea cuccullata | reverse complement strand
TGAAAATGCGTTAAGGTTAGGTTAGAATCGCTGAATTATGGTTATCACATAAAATAATTCCTTTAGAAATTCCTCTTACTTTGTGTTCTGACTGTTAAAGTCCATGATACAAGCAACAAAAACTTCAACCGAATATCCATTAGTTAATGATTCGTGCCTAAAGGAAAAAAAAAGATATCTGTTTAAACAATGATTTTATCTCATTTCAAAAGTAAGGAAAAAAAACTTGCTAACAATGAGAAAACAAACAAAACTTATTGTTCAACATATCAATCAACAGCATGAACTCTTGAATTTTTATTAAGGAGGAACAGGGCCATGAGCTGAAAGGAATCCAGTCAATGATTTTTTTTTTCATATTTCTTATACCCGGTATTTCTAATGTAGCATGTCCTTAATATTTTCAAACGGTTTCATGACTTATTTGAAAGATATCACCTCACAAATATCACCCTGTACAATGTTTTATATAAAGTATCGATTCTTCATGTTTACGGGTCCATTACCGAGTACTTAATGCGAATTTTTACGCACATATAATAAATTTATGCAATAACACTATATATTCAAACATTTCAGAATATTCATGTATAGAGTTTCAATTATCTGATAGCATTTTTGTAATTTCACATTGTATTTGGGTTGGATAATTTCCGCACTTTTCAAGGCAACTTCAACGATAAAAAAAACTTATTTTGGAAAAATGTTTCAATAAATATTGCTAAATTTACGATTGAATGTCAGTCCTTCATCGTTATAATGAACTGTAAAAATATTGCAGGGTTAAGCTTACCTCAAGATCTTAAGAACAGCGTAGAATAAGATTAATTAATATCTACATTCAGTGAAATTTTCTGTATGAAATTCATTAGAAATCCACGACGTTCACATCTCTATAATACACGCGATACCTTGTCACCTCGTGGTAGAATACACAGTAGGAACTATATGTATGCATTGATTTTCACTGAATATAGTCATTAACATGTTCATAAACGTAAAAACTATAAGAAATGTGAAAACTTGACTATGTGATTCATATTTCAATATGACCGTACCTCGATCTATATTGAGAAATTCAATGTATTATAAGCTCATGAACAGATGTACACATTTGACTTTTATTTATAACCCCCCCCCCCCCCCCAAAAGAAAAAAACAAGAAAATCCTGTTCATATGACTTCTCGCTCTCAATTTTCACACAAATGCATAAAATAAAGGTAAAAAGCATATCTTGTATCGATTAAAATGCAACCAAAAAATTTACGGTGTCTTTGAATAAAAATTTCATGCTAAATTGACATAAAAAAAGATACTCACCTTCAATTAGCTATTTTCAAACTATTTTCCCGTGGGTATTTATTTAATCTTATTTCATTTCCTTCTTTATAATAACGTTGGTATTCTATTATGGCTGAGATATACAATTATGACTCGCTTATACTGTACTCTCTAACTGTTAGGAGTAATTTATATTTCACGAGAAAGGGACGCCATACATATTTCAGTAAAAATACATAACACGACGTTAGTCGTTTGATTTCTTTAAAATTTCACGTTTTGTGAATAGTGCACAAATTAGAAAATTAAGTATATGGAATACTTTAATGGGAAATAAAAACAAACGAAGTGTAGTTATTTGTTTTTAGAAATTATATTGAAAAATTGTGTCCTCTTTGTTACCCCAGAAGTGTTTGTCGTGTGATTTTAAACATATTTGACAACCGTATGAATTAGGTTTAATAAAAATAAATCCACAAGATACTGATGTACAAGTAACAGTTACTGGCATAATGCGCCGTTGCTTTATTTTTTAGTTTTTAGCTCACCTGAGCCGAAGGCTCAAGTGAGCTTTTCTGATCAAAATTTGTCCGTTGTCTGTCGTCGTTGTCGTTGTTGTTGTCGTTGGCGTTGTCGTTGTCGTAAACTTTTCACATTTTCATCTTCTTCTCAAGAACCACTGGGCCAATTTCAACCAAACTTGGCACAAAGTATCCTTAGGTGAAGGGGATTCAAGTTTGTTCAAATGAAGGGCCACGCCCTTTCCCAAGGGGAGATAATCATGAATTTGTTAAAAATTAATGGCATTTTTAGAAAATCTTCTTCTCCAGAACCGCTGGGCCAGGAAAGATGAAACTTATGTGGAATCATCCTCAGGTAGTGTGAATTCAAGTTTGTTCAAATCATGACCCCCGGGGCAAGGGTGGGGCCAAAATGGCCGACCCAAGTTTTACATAGGAATATATAGGAAAAATCTTTAAAAATCTTCTTCTCCAGAACCACTGGGCCAGGAAAGATGAAACTCATGTGGAATCATCCTCAGGTAGAGCAGATTCAAGTTTGTTCAAATCATGACCCCCGGGGCTAGGGTGGGGCCAAAATGGCCGACCCAAGTTTTACATAGGAATATATAGGAAAAATCTTTAAAAATCTTCTTCTCCAGAACCACTGGGCCAGGAAAGATGCAACTCATGTGGAATCATCCTCAGGTAAAGGAGATTTAAATTTGTTCAAATCATGACCCCCGGGGCAAAGGTGGGGCCAAAATGGCCGACCCAAGTTTTACATAGGAATATATAGGAAAAATCTTTAAAAATCTCCTTCTCCAGAACCACTGGGCCAGGAAAGATGAAACTCATGTGGAATCATCCTCTGGTAGTGTAGATTCAAGTTTGTTCAAATCATGACCCCCGGGGCAAGGGTGGGGCCAAAATGGCCGACCCTAGTTTTACATAGGAATATATAGGAAAAATCTTTAAAAATCTTCTTCTCCAGAACCACTAGGACAGGAAAGATGAAGGTCATGTGGAATCATCCTCAGGTAGTGTTGATACAAGTTTGTTCAAATCATGACCCCTGGGGCAAGGGTGGGGCCGAAATGGCCGACCCAAGTTTTACATAGGAATATATATGAAAAATCTTTAAAAATATTGTTCTCCAGAACCAATGGGCCAGGAAAGATGAAATTCATGTGGAATCATCCTCAGGTAGTGCAGATTCAAGTTTGTTCAAATCATGACCTTGGGGCTAGGGTGGGGCCAAAATGGCCGACCCAAGTTTTACATAGGAATATATAGGAAAAATCTTTAAAAATCTTCTTCTCCAGAACCACTGGGCCAGGAAAGATGAAACTCATGTGGAATCATCCTCTGGTAGAGGAGATTTAAGTTTGTTCAAATCATGACCTCCGGGGCTAGGGTGGAGCCAAAATGGCCGACCCAAGTTTTACATAGGGATACATAGGGAATCTTTTAAAATCTTCTTTACAAGTACTTGAAAGCTATGATTAGTGATATTTATATGGAATCATCCTCAGGTAGTGTAGATTCTAGTTTGTTCAAATGATGAACGCCTGGAGGGGGGGGGGGGTGGGAGTAAATTCAAGCCTGATGTGCTCAGGTGAGCGCTGGGGCCCCTGGGCCTCTTGTTATAGAAAGTTGCACGGAATCCCCGATTTCGCGGATTCAACGATACCCTAATATCGAGTATTATACGCGATTTCACGGATAATACCCGATTTCGAGTATTCTGTCCGACCTGTCAAAGAGAAGCAAATGTCAGCATAACAAATCCTACAATTTTAGTGAACAGAATTTAGAAAATTATTTAAAAAGTGGTTAAAATACATAATTCTGATGCCAAAAATTCCTTTTAGTAATTGCAACTTTATAATTTATAATATATAATTAAATTGTGAATATCAGGAAAACAATTCTGCATTAGAAGTACAGCAAAGACCCTGCCTAAATGAAGATACCTGAGAAGTAGTCATTGTCCTTTGCAACATTTTTAAAGATCGAATAATTGATTAAATAAATAAAAAATAAGTTTTTATAATTCTTTTTCTTAACAACTAAATTTATTACAGCTACTGAAAAAAGCATTCTTCCAAAAGATATTGTTCTATTGGTTATGATTTTGATTCATTACAATTTCTGTAATAACCTGTGACATTACAGGAGGATGAAAAATACCTTGATTATTTTGATTAAAAAGGATAAAATGGCAAACACTTTTTCTCACCTATGTCAATTTATTTAGCACTTATTTTATATTACATGTAAATTTATTAAGCATTACTGCTTTGAGTAAATCGAATAAGAATAACAAACAACAATTGACTAGATACCAAGTAGGCAAACCCAAAATTCTTAAACACTTCTAATAAGTTGCACAAGCACTAAGGACAGATCGGCTATATTCGGGCCCCTAAACCTGGTACCTATAATTCTCCTGACAAATTGTCAGTCCCCTGGCAATGACTTGCCACACTTTATCCCAAATAAATGAACAGCTGTGACTCTATTCGGGCCACTGATCAACTATATGTGTTCAGAAGTTCATATCCTAAAAAAAAAAAGAATAATACCTACTCCTCAGCTGTAGCAGGAAAAACATAACCTCTCACCGTCTCTTATATTTATACTAGTGAGACAGTGTACTAGAAAGGGGTGTCAGGTTATTCCATATCACACAAAGGAAACATGATCATCTAAAACATCGGAGTTGGGATAAGGTGACATGGAGGAGTAAGCATCCTCTGTAGACCGGTCAACATGCCATTTGCTCCATATCGTGATCGAGCAAGCGGGAAAATCCGTAGACAATTTAGTTTGAAAGCAATTTGTATGTAAAACCCCATTCAACATTAGACTTGTATTTGCTGAGACGGTCATTGTTTCGACGACAGAATTTGCAAACTTTTGACTTCAAACGAGACTGTTGATATTCTTGTATCATTTTCAATATATATAAACATGTTTTAATAAATGTTCAAAAATGCTAACTTTTCCTCTGATCAATTTTTTCTTATAAAATGTCTATCAAAGTTTTTGAATGAGACATCACTTAATTATTAGATTTACTTTATTTTGTTGCCCATTTAAAGTTATAAAATCATTGTCTTGTAAAAAATGATGACTTCTTATCAAATAAGTAGCGACTTTCTTTTGCAAGGTCAATACTTTCGAAATCTGATGGCTGACTCAACATTATTTGAATGAATATAAATCAGAGGCTTTTCGAGTAGGACAAAAGAAGTCTAAACCAACAGTTAAGCATATCAATAGAATTGAACAAATGTTCAGATAAAAATGTAGATCTTATCTGCACACAAAAATACCCTTTTGCATTTAATGTTATTGTTTTTTTTACATTTCACCTTTGAAACATTTCATCCATTGTAATATTTATCTTTTATATCTTTTGTGTAAAATTTGGAAACATAGAATCATATGTTCAAGCCTTCTTGGTAAATCATTATTAGAGATTGTATCTAAACCAGGGAACATATAACGTTTAAACAATTTTTTGAGATATTTCAGAATACTATATAAGGAGTCAATGTAATATCTACCCAAGTTATACTGTATAACCTGGGTTGGGACAGTTTACGCTTTATCAACCGCGAAGAATTTCCCTGTTCAGTGTTTATCAGGTCAAGGAAACTATATCCTTCGAAGTCAGAATAAATTTGAATACTACGAAAGGTACCAACATGATTTACACAATGACCAATGGGCTAAATGAGTTGAATTGCTGGAACGGTACTTACACTTGATTTGAAAAATTATCCCATATATTATATAGTCATATCATTAAGTGGGTTATACTGTGAGTACATGCTCCCTTTCACCGAAACGTTTTTGAGCACAGAGATGTCAATGTAGATTATAATTGTCTCCTCATCAACAGACTATAAATACAAAATCTGAAAGGAAGATTACAGGATATAGAAAACATTTAATTTCGCCTTAAAAAGGCATGCAATTCTGTTCTTTAAGTAAGCTAAAAATATTCCATCATATCAAACTGTTTTAGTTGAAGTTCTACTGAGAAAGAACGTTAAAAGTGGGGAACATGTACATAAATAAGTACTCTTATTGTCATCCATAAAAGGAAAAAGAACCACTCTTCTTTAAGTAAATATATCTGTTTCAATGTAGCTTAAAATAGATTAAAAATTAAAAAAAATTAAAAAAGTTTATACAGTAACATAAACGTTATGTTCATTGCTTTGACAGAAAATTCATTTGGTCAGCTAATTTTCATATTTCTAGAGCGTTCCAAGTGTTGTCTACTTTGTATTTTTTCTTTTTCTAAATACATGTACGTATATAAACTTCTGACATACTTTACAAGGTCGAAACAAATATGTATAACATATTAATCTAATAACAATATAAAAATTAGAATAAAAAAAATAAAGTATTTTCATGTTTTGTTTTTGTTTTTTTTTTCATACAAATAATACAAAATCATACAGAACTTTACATGGTTTACGAGCAAAGATGGGTCCTCAGTTGGTAGTTTCTGCTTAAAAGTGTAAAGAGAATAAAAATATTATTATGAAAATATGTTATTATTTCAGATTCAAGTCAAGTTACGGATAATTGCCCTCTATTACGGAGATAACTTTCACTGGGCTAAACGACTCTTTTTCCGTCATGAAACCCTTAACTATCCTGAATAATGAACGATTAGATATATTTTAAAATACAAATAACCTTAAAGCACAATTTTATATTATGGAACATAGGGATGAGCCCTTTAGTCTACTCGTCAAGATGCATGAGCCAATTAACAATACGTAGTATGCTATACAATACGAAGAGGGTGTTATCTAAGTGTTCTCTAGTTACTTCTCATTTCAAAATTATTATTACAGGCAGATTATAATTATATGCTGAATACATATTAGCGAAAAAATAATATCAGTATATTTGGACAATTTAGAGTAGGTCATGTTTCGTAAAACGGATCTGAGAATTTTCATGTACTTAGATTTTTTATAGAAAATACAATGTACATCAATTAACAGGAATTCCAAGATTGTGTTATAAGAAATTGGCTTTCTAAGAAATCCACTTAAATCCATAACTTGTACACTTCACAACGCAGAACTTTATTTAAATAATTAATTGAGATCATTTTTAAACAGGAAATATTTATTTCCTTGTCAGTCATATCTAAAGAGATCATTTTTTTGTCTTATCGATCGAATCAAATTCAGATTGTTTTCAGGTATTGTGCTGTACAACTGTTGTACATATAATAACTGAATATTTTTCATCTTCCGAAAGTAATAGAGGTTATTGCTTTTATGAATTCTCTCCGATGTTGCTATTTTGCATGTAAAATAACTTTAAATAAGTTAAACCAGGGAATTCTATAATCAGTTGAAGCATTTCACAGGCGCTTGCATATGTACAATTGTTTTAAGCCTGGAAATCTGTTGCTCGAGGTAGTTTTACCTCTAAGTCCCCCTGTATTACTTTGGGGATTTTTAAATCAATGGTAAACCGAAAAAATAAATATAGATTATTGTTTTGAAATTTGTTAAATAAATCATATAGCATCTTCTCCATATGAGTGAAAAATTCTCGAGAGTGACGTTAAACAACATACAATCAATCATATAGCACCTTAACGGTTAAATTGTCTGCAAACTTGAAAAAAATCTTAATCTTGCGTATGGGTTTACTATCTTCATTAGGAACTTTGTTTTTTTGTTGTAGAGTCAGATTTCCCCCATACCAGCTCGATCTACTCCCTTCCTTCAATCTCAGCTTTCACTAGTACATGTACTACAATTTTCCTTTGATTGTGTTTCCTCATTTGGTATTCTTTTGTGGTTGCACATTGGTATATTTTTTTTGTGCATTTCTGATCGTCTGTGCCTGAAATCCGGATCTCTATGGTTCATGATTAAGTGCAACATCAGAATAAAAATTGTTTTCCTTTCTGAATCCGGAAGCGGCTTTTTTCATTGTGATTTCTTTGTGTATTCGGAAAATTTTATACCGCTTCTTCCTCGCAATGTTCCTCAAGATTATTTAGGTATTAGTCCATGAGCCTGGCCATGAATTTTTCGGTATCGGTACCATCTTGGGTGAATAATTTTCATAGTTATTTTTTGAAAGACATACATCTCTACCTTCAGAAATTGTTTGATAGCATTTAATTGATTGTGGCTTTAATGGTATATCAACTGTTTACATACACCCAGCCGAATTGTTCGTTCTTTCAGTTGTGTCTATGAAAGGAGAAGGTGGGCTTTTCAGTAAGCAATTTCTATCTTATTTCCAATGATATTTTCTAGAAAACTCTTTTAGATGTAGACCAACCTATTACCCTGTTCAATAATTATTCAGTGTTGGCTCTGTAATGAGCCCTCTGAATTATTTAAGAACAAAATTCTACCCATGATCATAAAAGTGGAATATGCAGATTTTACATTTTAATCAGCTGAAAGAAATTACTTCTGTGAACATTTTCACATTGAAAACATATTGGACGGTCATTTTATCTAAAGAATTTCATTCACTTGAAAGCATTTTGAAACATTATTTTAATATATATATATATATATATATATATATATATATATATATATATATATATATATATATATATATATATATATATATATATATATATATATATATATATTCCTGCACTGATAGGAGACAGATTCCGAAGGTCAAGAGCGGAAGTGGGTATCCATGTAAAAGTGAATTTCTTTGTGCTTTCTATATTAATATTTCTTCACTTAGGGCAGTTATGTTAGTTTAAGAGTTGTTGTAAATTGTGCTTTATAAATAATAATTAAATTCAGTACAACATGTATTGGTAACAATCCTCTGTTGAAACTAATGTCCAAATAACTGTATCTCACTTCTATTCTCAATGACCGTGTAGTGTAGGGCAGCGCCGCGAGAATTCCATTGGCATCGAAAGCAAGTTTTTTGACTTGCCTAGATAGCCGAGCGGTCTAGCGCGCTGTTCCTGCACTGCTAGTAGACAGATTCCGAAGGTCGAGAGTTCAACCCCGGGCTGGGACAGAGTGGGTATCGATGTATAAGTGAATTTCTTTGTGCTTTCTATATATATATATATATATATATATATATATATATATATATATATATATATATACTTGATTTCATGGTAAATCTTTATCCCTACCCTAAAAATGAAAATTGAAGAAATGTTCTCTTTATTTACTCTGTGTATATATTTTTTTTTACTTAACATAGATATTATACTGTTATGGTATTTTGATGAAAATAAATTTGAGTGTTTATGAAAAAAGGATGTGTGAAACAGACCCATCACGTAAGATCAAGGCCATAAGGTCAAAAGGACAAAACGTTTTCAAAAACAGTATCCTGATAATTTCTGTACCATCCTTGGTCTCCGTCGTGCGTCACGTGAAGGAAATTGGAACCTGCATCTCTATGCTATACTGTACGCAAGGTGTTTCGCATATGATAAACTGAATTATGTGCGATATCCGTCTCCATATTTTGCTCGGATGACGAATCTAAAGGAAAGTCATCATTGTGTGTATGAAGCCTTCAAAAGTGGACAATTTACAGTGCAAATTTCTGGAAATAATTCTTTTGGACGAATTCCTGTGGATCAGACCACTGAGATCACTGTAAATAAGGACTCGTACACAGACACCTGGCCCCAGGATCATGAAGCATCTCGAGCTTAGGTTTAAATCTTCATGTGTTTTTTAATGTTGTGGAAGTCAAGTGAATCAAAATTAAAACGAGTTTCAATTCTGATTCACAAATGAGCTGTTGTTTGCGAATTTTGAAATTAATTAAGTAATGAATAAAAATTTTACAGGTGATCAAAATTTTGATTTAAGCCAAAATCTGTTTCGTTATCCTGAGGCCTGGTTGAACAGCTCGATTTAGTTTAAAAGCAGCAGCTATTAAACGCTACTATATAACTGCAGAGTGTCGACGTTCCTTTCTAGGACGTCTACGGTACATGGTTGGAGAAAAATCATAAGTTGCATCTCATACAGATTTGCAACGTCCAAGAATTCAGAGGGATGAACAGGCTGTGTTAGCAATTCAATTGTCGATTTGATAAAGGAGTAGGTCAACCCTTTTGCAGAGAAGCAGGATCTTGTTAGCATATCAACTGCAAAGGTTGCACAAACAGAAATAACAACACTCTTGATGCATGCATATCAGATTGGTGAAGAAGCTTACATAAAGTTCAAAAATGCAAGACTAGAGGCAGATCTACCAGATGTAATGTTACACGACCCGATGAAGACTCAGAGACTTAAGACATTCAGCAATTTGCGTCAAAAGCAGCGGGAGTTGAAATCAAGTGGACGCATAGCAATCTTGAAAGCTGACAGAAACTTGTTTGGTCGGATAATTGTGACGACACAAGGTCGTAACCTACAAATGGAGGATAGGAGTTGTTTTGATACCTACATAGAGAACTCAATCAAGAACAGCGATAAATCAGTAGGAAGAGAAGATGGTCATCAACTGCACTCGGATTGCACTTGAATTGTCATACAGTAAAGGAGTTTCTTGAGCACGATTAACAACATAAAATAGCGTTATAAACTGTTAGTGAACGAATGGATGAAGCCAGAATTTTAAAAAAGGTTGCATGGAAAGGTTCTCAATGCAAACGTGATAGAAAAATGTAGCAAGGCAGGACTATACTGCCATACAGATCTGTTCAGAGGACACTGATGTTTTCATCATGACATTTGCATTCAGTGACAAGGTTGGAGTTCCGATGTTCATGAAATATGGGAGTAAAACTCGCACTAGACTAGTTGACATAAACAAAGTTGCCACCAGCATCGGAAATGAAGCATGTCGGGCACTAGTTGGGTTGCACTCCTTCACTGGATATTGTAAGTGCATTTGCAGGGAAAGGAAAAACAAGTGCATTGAAACTGATGACTGGTAGCAAAGATTTACAAGAAAAGTTCAAGAGCTAGGGAAGGGATGGGGCCTTTCTGAAGATTTGATAACCAAGTTAGAAGATTTACCTGCCCTCTATGTGCTTCAAGGCATCATCCAGAAGTTGAATGAGCTAAAATACGACCTATGTTGTTCTAAAAAAAGGGGGGAGATAGAGAGCCAGCCGCTTCCACCTTGCTTAGACTGTTTGAAGAAGCAATCTGCTTGAGAGTAAATTACCAGGCAGCAATATGGCAAATGTGTTTTTGGCAGGATCCTGAAGTCCAGTTGGAAGAGGATGGAAGAATGGAAAAGGCAGAGGGTGTATAACATTTAGTAGTGCATTGGATGGACCTTCAGCCAGCTCCTGACTTGATTTGTTAACCTGTAACTGTATAAAAAATATACATTGCCGAAATGTGTGTGTATGAAGAATGGACTTAACTGCACTGATATGTGTAAACTTGCTGAATGTGAAAATCGAGAATCACTTCACGAATCAGACATTAAACTGATTGAAGATGAAAACACATAGGACATTGTTAGTGAAAAATGATTTGAAACGATGATTTTGAATGATTTTGATTTTGAAATTTTGAATATGTTCGTTATCAGTACAGATTTATGAGGTAATGGTTGAATAAAAGTGGGAAGAAATGGAATTTTTGTCAGAGTCATGGCCAGTAACTCAATTAATCCTCTTTTAATATGGTCATTCTAATATCTCTGACTAATTGCACGTACTAGTAGAACTTTCTATCACGGTTGACGACTGTGTGACAAATACTTTGGAGGGTGCAAATATATATATATAGCTCAACATACCAAATTTTAACAAATTAAGGGGAATAACTCTGTCTCCAGCATTGAAGCCACAACAGATTTGATGCTATCATATATTTGCTCACTAGTTAGGAGTATACCTTACCAAATATCACTAAAAAATTATTCACCAAAAATGGTACCGACCACCCCCGTGGCTCATGGACTAGTTGGAACATCTTAAAATTGACAGGAGGCCTTTCATAAAATTTATCGTCAATATTGTGTTGTAAAGAGGGGAAAATAAATAAGGAGATTTCTTGTTCTGACGATTCCAATTACTTGGTTTTGATGCCTTGGAAGGTGTCACATATTGTATTTTAATTCATATTTCAGCAATTAATAGTATTAATGAAAAATATGAAAGGTCTTTAACATCTTATAATAAATGCCCTCATAAATGCTGTTTTCTATGGAATCATTTTTATTCGTGGGGGTCAATGTTCGTTGGTAGCCAAAAATATTCTGGTTCGTTAGGACGAAATTTCGGTGATAACAAGTTCTATTTCGTAATTTAACTTTTAATGAATAATAAAACAAATGTTAATATATGCGTTCATGGGGATGTAAATTCGTGGGTCAGGTTAACCCACGAAAGCCACAAACATTGGTCCCCCACAAACAAATAATGATTCCAAAGCATTTGTTCAGGTTAAGAAACGCAGGCAAAGTAAACAACAAATGAATATGTATTGAAACCCGATATTTTATAGGATAAAAAAATGTAAAAATAAATTTTTATAGTTTAAATAGTTGAATTCATGTAAGATATTTCTCCAATCAAAATATAGCTTTAAAGTATAAAATACATATAGGATTTCAAACAAAAAATGCATGAAAATTAACAATTTCATTAAACATTATTCACAGATCATGATAAAAGATTCTCGTTTCATGCAAATTCGATATAATTAGCATTTTACAAATTTGGCTATTAATCAAGA
>NW_026925378.1:0-26446 GCF_032062105.1 Saccostrea cuccullata | reverse complement strand
TGTCCAAATCTTCTATGTAACTCTCAATCACCTCCGTCTCAAAATTTCTCAATTTGGCTCAGTTGTAGACTTTCCCAAAATTTCTCAGTGTTTGGTTATGTATCCCACCGCTGCCACCATTAAATGTGACGTGTAACCGAGCGGATGTTACAATAATAAAAATAATAATACAAAATAATCAAAAATATATACAAAAATATTAACTCTCAATTTAGACTGAGCTACTTGCTCAAAAAGTGATTCGTGGGAAAGCTCAGATAACTTCTGAGAACCTTACAAAGAGAAATTATTTACAACAAAAATAAACTATGTGACGGGGTAAAAATCAAAATCTCAATCTAGCTCTATTTTACAGAACAGTCTCAAATGCGTCTCAACTGTTGGCTTACTTAATAACTAAGTGTTACTTTAATTACTTTAAGCTTAACTTTAGTAAGAGAGGGAAGGAAAGACTTGTTCAGTCACGTCTAATCCCTGTCTTACCTTATCCTAAGTTTACTTCAACAGCTTCTGACTTTGATTGCAATGCGACAGAATGTGTCATACCACTGAGAAGACATCGCTTTTATACCTTCCTAATTAGCATACTTAATTCTGATTGGCTGAAGACTAAACTTATCTTCTCTCCACTGGAGAGTTCCTAAGTCTACCAAGAGATATCTCTGATCATCACAATATACATGTCAATCTATGTGTACTTACGTGTTGCTTTTTATACAGAGTTCAAATGGTTTAAGCCTTATCTGCAAATTAATCTCTAAAGCCATGAAGAACTTCGTCTTTCACATAAGCTCTATCAGCATTGAAGGTCTTTTAACAGATCAATTATCATGCTAAAAACTCAATTCATCACTGAACTTATGATATTATTGTTTAACCTGCCATCAAATTACGCATGAATATTATCATATATGCACAAAATACATGTATGATTTTATTTGTTCAGGGTAGGGTTTTATTTCTAAATGTAAATGCAGGCAGATAATAAAATTCAATGTTGAAAATACACGGCATGAAACGTAACAATATGCTTGCATTTTGTTTTATTTTGGCGGCAGTGCAAGGGATGGGGTCGGGGATGGGGTGGGGTGGGTTTCCTTTTATATTTCCGTAACATGTAAGGCTTGATAAGGCTTAGCATATCCAAGCTTCTGGCACGTGACCAGAATGGAATTCACAATCTGTAAAACATACTTTATAAAATAAAACTAGAAAACAAATCATTAGAATGAAGGGATTTTTTTATCAAGTCGTAAAATAATATAATGAATTTTCTAAGATGTTACATCCCTACAAAAATCTGATATTTCAAATCTCAGCCAGTTCAAAGACAATTGTCAGGAAATAATTATTCAAAATAGTCTTATTTAAATAACTGTATATTTAGGGCTGAATATTACATGCTATTAATTTTTAACCCACCCAACCACAACAAAATATATACGTTAAACTGCATGATTTTATAAAAATTACATGATATAGTTATTATGGATCTGTCTACTGATATTTTTTACTGTTTCTTATTACTATAATGTCGCCCCGAACAAAGTCGTGGGCGACATACTGCACTGGTACACATGTTTATTTAATTAATGAGGAGAAAAACGACGAACCAATTTTGTTCGAAATTCTTATCAAATTTTTGTAAATGGCATATTTAATTTAATTTAATTCTATGGGTATGCTTTTAAAATCATCCATTTCATAAAATAAAATAAGATTTTGTTATTCTAGGGTGTCATTTATACATGATTAAGAAGACTGAATTCATAGCAATGCAGTTCCAAGCTCAAAGTGCTCATGGTCGCTGTGCGATTTTGAAATGGCAATGTTAAGAATTTAAGGTACAAATATCAAAAAAGGAATAATATGCAGTATCATTTCAAACCTGAATATAAAAGTAAATTTACAAGTTGTGGGTTTAATGGTACTGGGTGTAGGATAGAATCCCCGCCTTTGCATCTAGAACTTTGGAAGTAAAAAAGCTATATGTATTTTAACTCGTGTTCGCAAGAATTGTACGTTTCTACAATATAGATTTTTACCTCCCCCCCCCTCCACAAAGCACAAATAATCCTACCAATGTTAATCCTGGTTCTATCTATTGTGTAAATGTGTGCAGCTAATAACTCATTCATTTGTTTATAATTTTTTCATCGTTTTAATTGGTAAATATTAAAATATTTTTAATGCTAGGATGGAAAATATTTCATACATCGTTTATATTTTTTTGACCCCATGCATACAACCTTTAAGATTCAGTGAATCAACCGAATTTCCTTATTATTTACTGTCTATTGTTTATTGCAATTACATGATACCACACTTCACAAATTTTCTGTCTTTATATGAAATTCAGAAAAAAAGAACAATCAAGTAATGTATATTTTCACTTCGCAATAGCATTTAAGTAGCTTATTGTTGTTCCAGATAGAATTTTTTTAAAATTATTTTTCACATACATGTATATATCAACTTAAGATATCTCGTTTTATGGTATATTCAGGCAAGAAAAATTTCATTTTGACCTAACGAGAGCAATGTTTTAATTAAAATCATTTTCTAATCAACTCTACGGGCTTTTTAAATGACTCTTTCATGGATTACTAATAAAAAAAATGGTATGAAAAAATCATAGTTTCTGAAAAACTGAATAAGTGTCGACCGCTGTTCAGGTCCCCCCTGGTGTCATAGAAAAGTGAAATGTAAAACAAACAAATTTTCATAATATTATACACCACTGCTGAATCCATAATATACATATAATTATTAAATAATAAGGAGAAATAATTAGGAATTATCAAATGAGACAATGAGATAAAAGTAATATGTACTGGTAAATATTTAATACATTATACAACTATTAACTACCGTAGTCAAATTATAAAACAAAATTATTTTATGTTCACTCTAAAAACGTTAGACGTTGTTGAAAAACATGGCGTCATTATGAACCTGTTAAAGTACCTTAGATGAAAATGAAGAAAAAACCTACTTAGAGTAGACGTAGGACTATAGAAATTCATATTTGACAACTTCTAACCTTACTCTATCAGAATTCAAGAAGAACTCAAAATGTGTAAAAATTGCCATAAGGACCCTTTTCTCATGGGCGCAATCATATAAGTAAAGGATCTTTTTATGCATAAGATGGCTCTTGTTCTTTAGGAATTAAATTCCTTTGAAGTTGCTTTGTAATTTTAGCTTTGTCAAACGAGGTGTTTCGGGGCATAATTGGAAGGTTAACAAGATGAAAAATCATATTTCATATTGTCATTTCCAATCATGGATATAGGCGTTTTTACATTACAGACAAAGAAATTGTATCCAGATTGCCTAAACTTTTAGAAAACGGTTATTTGTGTGTTCCTGGCCTCTTCTTTAAAATGATGTCAAATTAAATATAGGTATCTTGATGAATTGTTACGTCCTTTTAGGTTGAATTTCCTGAAATTACTCGTACATGTACTTCATTTTCCACATAATTCTATTTAGAGCTGTAAAGTACGGGAAAAATATAAAAGCAATTTTGATGTAGATCTAACACAAATACATTTCCTAGATCTTGACCTTAGTGATGATGACTACTCGTGATTTTTTTTTTAAACGGAAAACTTTGAGGAAGAAACTTGGTCATCAGAATGCGTTTCAAATGGACAAATAACCACGTAATTAAGGTCTTCCGTTTCAGACGGAAGACCTTAAAGTGATTCTACTGTTTTTTCTCAATATTATTTTTTCCCCAAATCTTGTCGGCAGGATTTCTCAGAGATGGCTGGACGGATTTTCCTGAAATTTTCAGGGATGATAGAGAATAAAATTACGCCGAGACTTTTTCTTTAAATTATTCAAAATTTACTTCCGGTCGTCAGATATGTCCGATTTCCGCTTTTTTCAAAAATATTTAATCCGAGTGAGATCTCAGAAACGGTAAGAGATTAAGGCACCAAACTTACAGGGATGATAGATCTTGATAAGTTGGCAAATCTATTTGGGATAAGATTGTCTGCCGTTACTTCCGGTCGTCACAGGAAGTGTTCATAAATATAAAAAAAATAAACTTTTCCTTTTTGAAACTTTTTTGCATCGCATTTAGCATTTCATTTGCAGTGTTGAAATATGTCAGTCCCACTGGAAACAAAAACAGCAACTTCCGGTTATAAGAGAAAACTACATAAATTGAGTATTTTTTTTTATTAATAAAGTATTTAAAATGATTTTTGAATATGTTATTAAGACTGCAAATGTCTACAGTAACATCAAATATCTTCATGAAAATCACTTCCGGACGCGTAATTTCCTGTCCTCAAAATGAGAAGTTATCACAGCTAGATCTCAAAAACGATGAGAGATTAAGGCACCAAACTTATAGGACTATTAGATCTTGATAAGTAGACAAATCAACTTGTAATAAGATTGTCTTCCGTCACTTTCGGTCGTCACAGGAAGTGATCAAAGAAATAAAAAAATTTAACTTTTCTGTTATGATTTTTTTTTTTTGCATCCCTTTATAGCATCTTATTTGTAGTTTCGAAATATATCAGTCCCACCGGGAAAAAAAAACGACAACTTCTGGTTATAAGAGAAAAACTACATAATATGAGTATTTTTTTCTCCCATTTATACTTTTTATAGATAAAATATTTTATAGGATTTTTGGATATGTTATTCAGACTGCATATGTCTACATAAATTTCAAATATCTTTATAAAACTCACGTCCGGTCGCGTAATTTCCTGTCCTCAAAATGAGAAGTAATCATAGTTAGATCTCTTAAACGGTAAAAGATTAAGGCACCAAACTTATAGGAATGGTAAATCTTGATGAGTATGCAAAACCATTGGGGATAAGATTGTCCGTCGTCACTTCCGGTCGTCACAGGAAGTGATCAAATAAATTAAATTTCAAGTTTTCTTTTTTAAAACATTTTTGCATCACATTTTAGCATCTTCTTTATTGTTTCAAAATATATCAGTTCCACATGATACAAAAACGACAACCCCGCGAATGCTCATTCATGCATATAAATAAAGGAGAACGGACGACCGTTTTTGTTGCTGTAGCAACAAGAGTTTCTAGTTATCAGTATTTTCTTTTCCAATTTCTTTATGCAAATTAATCAAATGGTATTGCTGTCTCATACACATACATGTATGAATCCAACTCAAAATTCATTCTACAATTCCAATTGTGTTTGTCCACGGTATATTTTTTTTAAATATACAATATTATTTCTATGTATGCAAGAACAAATATTTTTCGAAAAGCTTGTTTTTAAAATAAAAACTTTTGAAAAAAGTATTCAAACACAACAAGATTGTCACTTTTTCTAAATATTCAAAATTTTAATTTGTGAAAGTGCAAGGATGTATAAATCAAACCCATCCAAAACTTTGCAGTTTCAATAATTTGTAGATGAATTAAAATTTTTAATATGTTTTTCTGTTAAATGCTATTAGTCGCCGGCATACGGTGAAGTCTCCATATGAGTGAAAAATTTTAGAGAGGGACATTAAACAATATACAATCAATCAATCAATTAATAAATGCTATTAGAACATACATGTGTAAGTCATAATACATGTATTATATAGAAAAAAATTTAAAAAATTGAATCCAAATCTTTGTCTATGCACCTTTAAGTATGTTATTTTACGCATTGTTCGAGCGCGCACGTACATGCGTGAACATGATGACATTTCTATCGCATGTAAGTAATTACCTGACGTAGATGGCTCATGTTCATCAAAAACAAGGTGCACACCTGTACATGGTATGATGAGAAATAACCCTAACGTCGAGAAATATTACAGCAAAATTGAGATGTTTACTTCCCTTCCTTCTTTTTTGAGTAAGTAAGAAGATGAGTTTATTCATACTTACATGACGTTTAAATTATGTAAAGGCCTATAAAAACATCGTATGTAACTCTTTTATTAAATTATAAGAAAAATATATATACGTTCAGGTAACTGTATTAAGTTTCGCCTTACATGTTTCTATATATCAGCTTAAATCACAACATAGAATGTGGAAAGAGTCAATAATAGAATGCAATGGGAAATGCTTGTATTTGGTATATATTCAAAATATGAATCCAAAGATAACTGCTTACTTGATACAAAATTTGTCAGTACGCATACATATTATATAGAATTTCAAAATAAAATCCTGTTTTGTAATATGTACATAACATTGCAGTTTAGGGATATTCTAAAAAAAATAATAGAAATATATATATAAAAAAACAAACAAACAAATGTTTAAAATTTTTGCTGATTAAATTTCCTGTAAAAAAAAAATCAGTTGATAAAATATAAGTATAAACAAAATGAAATGTTTTGCGACACGCTTCCCGTATGAGTTAATTAGTCTCTTTCATGCAGCTTTTATAATTCAATCCATTTGTAAACTCTCTGAGTTATCATTTTCACCTTTCCGCCTATAGCTAACAGCGCAAAAGCTACACTGAGTCAGATATGCCAAATGAAAAAAAAACATGCCAAATTTTATATCTATTGAAAATGCTTCGAAAGTAAACATGAAGAAAAGAAAAATCTACAACAGTTACTCTTTTTCACAAATAAATGGTATTTTTGAAAAACAGGTCGTATCATCCCACAAGCCTTCATGAACAATTGTAACACAGTTCTGTTCTGGTACATGGGTAGATGGCTCACTAGGATACCAATGTAAAAACACGATCTTTTCTTTCGATCCACTCCAGATAAATTCACCTTCTTTATCGATGTCGTTGGCTCCGATCCACACAGGACAGGCGTATTCTCCAACACAGGGTCCTAGAATTTGAAACCAATAAAGAATTAATCATATCCTCAAATCGATTTTACATTTTTTTAACCATAACACTATAATATTAGATGTACATAGTAATATTCTTTTTGATGAGGGCGCCATAGACGTATTTTTTTTTTCTAAAAAAGCATCATTTTACAGAGAAGAACAAATCATGCTATCTTTGACTGTAACAATAAACGACATTCTAGATAACATGGTATTTATTTCAATATTATAAAATCGATGAATAATTAATAGGTATGTCCTTCTTCATAAATACAAGATCATATCAAGACATTTACCGAACATATAACTTATTACTGTAACTTTTAAAGAAAAAAATAAAAATAAAACCTATATGTAAATCAAAAGTTAATATCCTGGCAAAAATAATATTTACCGGGGTTTGTATACAAATACACATTATGTGAACAATGCTAATGAAACATAACTTACTGCTGTCATGGTTCTGTACATAGGTACTTTGTAGAAAATCATTTTCCTTTGCTGTGTTCACTTCTACCAAATAAGCGTTTTCCCTTTCACAATTTCCCTGATATATAAAAAAATCAATGATGTAGTAGTTACATTATATGATATATTGGCTAGGTACGGATACCCGATGGGCGTGGTCATAATGACACAGGGGAGCGTTGCTTCCGACCTCTTAGTATTAACACGTCCATGGGTTATTTGTACTTAAACAACTTTATTATATTGGGTACGGGACTTGTACTGTTAAATTAAATATGTTGCCATCAAATAAGGATATTAAGGAGGAGTAATGGGTTTGATGATCTGATTAATATACATCCCGAAAGAATTTCAGAATTATATTTGTTTTATTTATAGTTACATTAAAAAAATTATAGCAATTATATTTGTATTATAATCCATAATTTATCACATATAAACTATTAACTGTTGAAAAACTGGTCATTTCTTCAATAATCAATTTAATTCATAGAGAAGGTTTTGAACACTTCAAATACCTTTGCATCGTTCCAGGAGGTTGCGATTTTATTGAAAAGATAACAATGGTCATCAAAGGGTAGCCAACCACGAGGGCAAACTTAAAAAAAAAGAAATATTGATCTACATTTCTTTAGTATGAAAATGTTCTTAAAGAAAAATACCACCCAAAAAAACAAAATTACACAAAAGCCACTTAGTAAAATTAGACGTTGAGAAACACATGCTGACTTGTAAAATAAGTTTATTTGCTTTAAACATCTAATTTAAATCGAGTCAAAATTGAAGGATCTTAAAATTTTAAAGAGATCCCTCACTGAGCAGTGGCTCTGAGTGCCGAGTACAGGATTAAATTTGCAGTCCTCGATCGGCAAGTGTTGGTGTCTCCGTATATGTAAACTTTTCTATGGACGTTAAGCTACAAACAATAACATAGTAAAAAAAAACTAAAATGAGTGCAGTTAACTTACCATCAACTTTGTACCAGTATTCCCAAGAAGATGACCTAGACTGTCCGTCTAACACTTTTCCATTAAAACTAGATTTCATAAGATAACAACGGAAACGCATTTCGCTGTAAACAAGTCCTACACATGTAGACCTAAGCTGAAGACATTGCATGGCACATTCTGCTCGACTCCTGTTTTTGATAGCTTTTAAGTAGAATTCTTGTCCGCTGATTGGAAGGGTGTCTTCTACAGAAGTGTTTTTAATGAACTGTACGTCTAAGAGACAAGAATTAGTGAATTTTCGAAAGATGACCAGAAAAGAGAATATGATGGCACTATATTTAAACATATCTTCACACGGATTCGTCGAAGAAAGTTAAGTTCGGCAATTGGTATATAATACAATGGCTTAAAAAAATAGGCCTCGAAAAATAATGAAAAATTTTAACGAACGTATTAAGAATGGATGAGAATACTTCTTTTCAATATTTCTGGTCGTTTAATAACGTCTCATCTGTATATCTACAGATAGTAATTTTGCAATATTAAAATGACGTAAATAAAGAGACATCAATCATACTTGCAATTTATTCACTCGCAACAGAATTAAAATTACTTTTCATCTTTTTGCATTGAACGACCCAAAACTAAAACATTTTTTTTAAATTTGAAAGTATGCAGAATTGCAGATAATATAACATTAAAATAAAACATTCTTACTTATATTTCTTTGTTTGTTTAAACATTTCAAAATTCCTAGATACAACTTGTAGCACTTATAAAGCGTGTAACCTTAACAAAACAAGCATATAATTTACTAATATTTCAAATTCCAGTATTATGAATAAACCAGGATATTTACCTTTGTTAAAAAATATCTATAAGCATAAGAAAACCTAAATAAATCCCAAGTCTTTTGTAGGTGATTTTTTTTTAAAACATTGGAGTATAAATACACATGAAATATATAAGATATATATTCAAAAAATGTTTATACGCTTTTTCTTATTCGTTCATGTTGGGAAAATCAACCTACACAGGCAGCTTATCAAAGTGTTATCAAACTGATCTTAAATAACATGTATAATTGATTTATAGGTTGAAATTTTTAATAAGAATATCAAACATAAAATTAATGTAGATATTTCAAATCCGAATCGACCAGGAATAAACGTCAACTTAAATGGTAAGCAGGTATTAAAAAATCAAAAGATGAATTGATTGATTGTTTGTTGTTTTACGCCCAATTCCATATATTTTTTTTCTCTCATATAGAGACACCACTGTATAAAAGTGAAGGGCTTAAGATTTTGACCTTTACTTGGCTTTCAGAGCTATGAGCAGTAAAGGATCTTTATCGTACCAACTCCTGCCTAGATATATTGGCCTCGATTGCAAGGTCTCATGCAAAGGATCTGCAACATTTATTTCAAATGCCATGTCCGTTGGAAAGGAACAGTTGCTACCGTTCGTTGCCGATTAAGGCAAGTCACGGCAGACATTTGAGCTCACGACCTTCCTATTACGAAGCAAGTGCTCTACCAACAAACTAATGGAAAAGTAAAACTAAAAAAAATATTATGAACTGCCAGTGCATTTCACTTTTGACATATCACTGGTATTCGACACATCAATCCTTTAAAATGTTTATATCCACTTGTATTGCATCCTAATTGGGATATTAATAATGAAACTGGGTGACAACTTCTCTAAATCATGACATATACTAGTTTTGCACTTTTCTGAAATTATTACGTAAATAATCCACCTGATTTATCATTCCAGTACTCAAGTACACTTCAGAACGTTGTTTTATTAAAACTGCAATTAATTGTGTTTGCACTTAAAGTAACAGTGCATATCCACTTTAACATCAAGCAGAGATGCAAAAAATTGCCTAAAGGTCTTGAAGTTAATAAGGTTTTATTTGTACAGTTAATTGGTAAAACTTAATTCTGTTTGCAAAATTGTACTGCTATTCATCATCTCTGTTGGCATCAATTTGGATTGTAGTCTATAATTCAGTATTCAATTTTAGAATAGTAAAAAAATGCTTAGAACTAAATATTAGATGTTTCTGAAATCTTTTTATTGTTCTCGTCGTTGAATTTTCTAATTGAGATATCTAAAAAGATTTATATAAAATCGAAGTAAATATTCTTTAATAACCTCTGTTTTTAGACCAAACATTTCATCAAATATCTAAATACTTAAAAACCATTGTGTAGATCGCATTTTCGAAGGAGAAATCAAGGTGCAGGTGAATGTTATTGCTCGTTTTGACAATTATCTATCCTAAATATACAAAGAAGTAAATTTTGTTTAGGAATATAGTAGTAAACATCTCCGTTCTGCAAAAAACATTTATCTGTCAACACATTAATAAAGATACATTAGCATTATTTTTTCAAGTTGTCATTATTTTATGGAGTAATCTCTCGCAGTAATGTTAAGGCTTCCCATAGCTTTAAATGCGTTTAAAACGTAACACTGCATTGGAAGATCGATTTTGTGTTTTAGGTTTCTGTTATACACTTAGGTACTGCCTATTCATATAGAAAGCTTTGTTTTGCTATACATACACATATTTGTTACAATTTCACATGACACATATCATGTGAAGTCCATTTCTAATCTTTTGAAATATTTCGATGCAGGTGATTTACACAATTATTATTTACTTTTTGTCACGTAAATAAACCTGTTTCATACCTGCAAAGCCGTAATTTGCTTGAGAAAAGTTTTACTAATTCTCTGGTACAAAATATATTACAATAACTTCAGTCTAATGACAAATATAAGGGTATTTTGCACACAATATCGTCATATGTTTTAAGACAAAGCCATCACACGTTTTTCCAAGCAAGATTCAGTAAAAAGGACTCCTCTTACATATTTCTAAAAAGGATCTCAAATGAATACTCATTAAGCACCTGCAAAGGGCTGTTTTATAATCACACTATGAATTCTACTTCAATCAACGGGTCTAGAAAAGGTATATGTCAAACGTAAAATTTCCATTTGTATTTTGAACACTCTGACTTTTAAACAAGAGAAATAAAACAAAATTATCTAAATCATTTGAATATACAGGTAACCATCGATAGCTCGAACTCCGATCTCTCGAAGTGAACCTCCGGTCGAAACTTTAGGGATTCGTTTTATTTATTCGAAATACGATCGTTTTTGTTGAAATCAAGCAAATTACCTTTAAAATACGATTGGAAACGTGCATTGACTTTATTTGTATACACTTCCAGTATCTAAAATTGTAGAACATCGATGATCGGAACTAAAAAAATCCGGATTTCATTTCTCGAACCCATCGATCTCTTGAACTTTTCTTGCAGTCCCTTGAACTTCGAGAGATCGAAAGTCACCTGTATAAGATTAAAAAACACGTTTATTTGAATGTACACTAGCTTTCTGACAATCTATATTCAGATTGAAATAAGGTGTAAGAATTACGACAGTTTCCCCATCAACAGCTCAAGTTTGCAGTGACTTGACGTTATTTTCAATTATGACGTGATACATATGTAGTTCATGTACATAGTACAATGCAATATTCTTTGGAAAGCCTAAAAGAGCCTACGCTGTGACAGGAATCTAAGATGCTATGGCAAATATGTAAACCGAACTATCATCAATATTTAAATTCTACTAACAAACAAAAATGTTGAGAGATTATTTTTTATTCCTCAAAATATGTGGAGATAAAGAACAGTATTCGAGCTCAAAAGTTTATTGAACATTGCAAAATAGCAGTGGAGCAAATACACTGCTCCGAAACACAAAAAAAGTGGAGTCATGCGTCTTGTATGGTAAAGGACCCACAATCAAATTTATACTCTCTCTTAATATGTTCAGCACTTCCTTTTGATTATCTATTTGCTGATTAACATTCTTAAATATGATTAAGACCATGCTTATTATGACGATCCTAAACGTATTCCAAACCTATTTTATGACAGGAAAACGTAATTGAGTAAATTCATAGAAATTTATATTGTAAGATAAAAATAGCAACATAGCTTGATTAACTAAGCATACACTTAAAGAAAACAGTTAACGAAATCGAAATTAATTGTTACTTTCAATAATAAACAATTTTTGAGATTTTATTGTAAGATAAAAATAGCAACATAGCTTGATCAAGTAAGCATACACTTAAAGAAAACAGTTTACGAAATCGAAATTAATTGTTACTTTCAATAATAAACAATTGTTGAGATATTATCATTAAAATCTTAACACTTCAAGACCCTTCCCCCCCCCAATAATAAGAAATAGAATCAAACAGTGTTTTCATTCAAAATTAATCTAAGAGGACATTTAAAAAAAAAAAAACTCAAAATAGGAAGGTTGTCCCAAAAAGTCGTAGACTATGTTTATAACTTTTTTAACATGCAACCAATACTAACCAAATCTTGTATAGACATAATATATTCAATAATATATAAAATTGTGAATTCTTAAATATATATATATATATATATATATATATATATATACCTTTCATATTAATAATATTAGGACAATTTATATGTAGGCCGATAAGGTCTGTCGGAATAATTTACGCATATAACTATTACATTTGTTATTTATTTCTTTGGTACTGTGAGAGACATTGAACTCAAATTTAAATCATTGAAACTAGAATCAAAATATTAATAGCATGTAAGATTTTCATATTAACAGCATAAGAAACACAATTGAGTTTGATGAAAATGACGTCTTCAAACGCGTAAGCGGCCCACGGAGATGTAACAAGAGGCCCAGGGGCCACAGCGCTCACCTAAGCACATCAGGCTTGAATTTACTCCACCCCCCTCCAGGCGTTCATCATTTGAACAAACTAGAATCTACACTACCTGAGGATGATTCCATATAAATATCACTAATCATAGCTTTGAGGTACTTGAAAAGAAGATTTTAAAAGGTTTCCCTATATATCCCTGTGTAAAACTTGGGTCGGCCATTTTTGCCCCACCCTAGCCCCGGGGGTCATGATTTGAACAAACTTGAATCTACACTACCTGAGGATGATTTCACATGAGTTTCATCTTTCCTGGCCCAGTGGTACTGAAGAAGAAGATTTTTAAAGATTTTTCCTATATATTCCTATGTAAAACTTGGGTCGGCCATTTTGGTCCCACCCTTGCCCCGGGGGTCATGATTTGAACAAACTTGAATCTACACTACCTGAGGATGATTCCACATGAGTTTCATCTTTCCTGGTCCAGTGGTTCTGGAGAAGAAGATTTTAAAAGATTTTTCCTATATATTCCTATGTTAAACTTGGGTCGACCATTTTGGCCCCACCCTTGCCCCGGGGTCATGATTTGAACAAACTTGAATCCACACTACCTGAGGATGCTTTCACATGAGTTTCATCTTTCCTGGCCCAGCGGTTCTGGAGAAGAAGATTTTTTTTAAATGCCATTAATTTTTAACAAATTCATGATTATCTCCCCTTGGAAAAGGGCGTGGCCCTTCATTTGAACAAACTTGAGTTCCCTTCACCCAAGGATACTTTGTGCCAAGTTTGGTTGAAATTGGCCCAGTGGTTCTTGAGAAGAAGATGAAAATGTGAAAAGTTTACGACGACAACGACGACGACAACGACTACGACAACGACTACGACAGACAACGGACAAATTTTGATCAGAAAACTAAACTTTTTTTTTCTCACACTTTTTTGTTTATTTTTTTTTTCTAGTTATGTTGTGTGAAAGTTTGTCAATGTGTGTGTGTGTGTGTGTGCATGTACTTACCTGTGTCAATCTACCTACGGAAGGGGTGTGCCCAAAATTTATTGCAACAATACAGAGCTGGAACAATCTTTTTTCTTTTCTAAACCAGTATGAGTTTCAGTGTACTTTCTTTTAATTGTAGGGGGATTGGAGGTATAGAAAAAAGAAGGGATGTTTTAAATTATATTAAGCAAAAGAATTTCTCGGTATGTTTACTTCAAGATACTCATTTAACTAATGATGATTATCAACAAGTGAGGTCTTTCTGGGGCTTTGATGTATATTTTTCACCAGGAAAATCAAATGCTAGGGGCACTGCAATACTATTTAATAACAATTTTGAATATAATATTTACAAGCAATACAATGATGGTGATGGGAATCTCCTTATACTTGAAATGAATGTTTTCAACAAGTATGATTTTATGTTAATTAATTTGTATGGTCCAAATAAGGACAGCCCATCTTTTTATGAGTCTTTGTTTGATATAATATCAGAATTTAATGGTGAATTTGTTATTATGGCAGGGGACTTTAATCTGATACAAGATAAAAATTTAGACTGCTATAACTATAATAATGTAAATAACCCAGAAGATAGAAAAGTGGTATTGGATTTAAAGGAAACACTTGGCCTGGTTGATCCTTGGAGAATTAAGTATAATAATCGGAAGAGGTATACATGGTTTAAAAATAAACCAACTAAAAAAGCTAGACTAGATTATTTTTTGGTGTCAAATGAATTAATGGCACTTATTGATAAAGTTGACATAAGTCCGGGCTATAGATCTGACCATTCAATGATTGAACTTAGCATTACATTAAGTAAATTTGAAAGAGGAAAGGGGTTCTGGAAATTTAATAACTCATTGCTTAATGATCCTGTCTATGTTGATAAAGTCAAAGAAACAATAAATATGGTTAAACAGAAATATGCTGCTCTCCCATATAAGCCTTCAGAAATTAAGAATATATCAGATGAAAATTTATGCTTGACTATAGATGATCAATTATTTTTTGAACAACTGTTATTAGAAATAAGAGGAGTAACAATTGCCTTATCATCTAGAAAAAAGAAGCTTACAGAAAATAAAAGAAAATCTCTCGAGGAAGAAATAATTAAACTAGAAAGTGATCTTAATGATAGTAGTGATTCTCCAGACACTTTTGAAAAATTAAAACAAGCACAAACCAAACTCGAAGAAATTAGAAAAGAATATATTAAAGGACTATTTGCTAGAACCAAGCTTAAATGGATAGAATATGGAGAGAAACCTACTAAATATTTTCTTAGTCTAGAGAAAAGAAATTATATAAATAAAACTGTAAATAAGCTTCTCACAGATAATGGTATTGTCACTGGACAGTCGGATATCCTATCCGAAATTGAAAGATTTTATAAGGCATTATACTCATGTGTGGACAATAAGTTACACGATGCGGAATTGGAAAGCATTATTAATACTGAACATATTAATGTATTGGATAAAAACACCGCTACAGAACTTGAAGGTTTGATATCGAAAGAGGAAGCCCTTACAGCACTTAAAAATATGAAAAACAATAAAAGTCCTGGAAGTGACGGGTTTACTGTTGAATTCTTCAAATTTTTTTGGAAAGATTTGGGAACTTTTCTAGTCAGATCTCTTAATTATGGATTTATATTAGGGGAATTATCTTTGACCCAGAAGCAGGGTATTATTTCTATTCTCCCTAAGGGGGATAAGCCAAGAGAGTACCTTAAAAATTGGCGGCCTATTTCGTTACTAAATGTATCATATAAAATTGCCTCCTCATGTATTGCTAATAGAATAAAAAAGGTCTTGGACTTCTTAATTCATGACAATCAAAAGGGCTTTCTTCAGGGTAGATTTATAGGAGAAAATACTCGAGCTATTTATGATACAATCCATAATACTCTTGAAAAACAGATCCCAGGTATCTTATTACTTATTGATTTCGAAAAGGCATTTGATTCAATTTCATGGCGATTTATGTATAGGACCCTAAAGTTGTTTAATTTTGGCCCTGATATAATAAAATGGGTATCAGTTTTATACAACAAAGCTAGACTGTGTGTTTTACGAAATGGTATTTTTTCTAATTTCTTTTTAATTGGACGAGGTTGTCGCCAAGGATATCCTGTATCCCCTTATCTATTTAATCTCTGTGTTGAAATTATGGGTATAATGATTAGACAAAACAAAAATATTAAAGGAATAAATATAGGAAAGGAAAAAGTTTGTTTACTCCAATATGCGGATGATACAGTACAGTTCTTAGATGGCTCAGAAAAAAGTCTAAAAAGTGCACTTGACCTTCTTTTTCAATTTTCAAAATTTTCCGGTTTAAAGCCTAATATTAGTAAAACTAAAGCTATCTGGATTGGCTCAAAACTTGGTTCAAATGAAACACTGTGTGATAATACAGATCTAAGTTGGACTAATCAACCATTTACAATATTGGGTATCACTTACACTGCAAATCTTAAAGAAATGGAACAACTGAACTTTGATAGCAAATTAGTTGGGATTCAAAAAGAAATAACACAGTGGTCTAAAAGACATATTACCCCATTAGGCAAAATAACAGTTGTTAAAAGTGTTTTACTGTCCAAACTTACTCACTTGTTCAGTGTTTTGCCTACACCAAGCGTACAGTGGATTAAAAAATTAGAAAAATTACTTTTAAAATTTATTTGGGGCAATAAACCTGATAAGATTAGCCGAAAAACATTACAGTCAGAGTTTAAAAAAGGTGGATGCAGAATGACTAATGTTGAAATTTTTATAAAATCTCTTAAACTTACTTGGTTTCGGAGAATACTTTCTACTAACGCAACATAGTGGGCAGTATTGTTTACAGAAATTACTGGTTGTAATGTCACACAGATGTGTCAGTTTGGGTCAGAATACATTAGACAAAAAGTAAAGTTAATTTCCAATCCTTTTTGGAGAGAAACACTCTCATATTTTACAGATTTTATTAATATTTGTACATCTGCAATACAGGATAACACACTATTGGAACCATTATGGTACAATGAAAAAATAAAAATACAAAACCAAAGTGTTTTTTATAAATCTTTATATAGAAAAGGATTCCATATAGTTTCTGACTTGCTCATTAGCCAGGGTACTTTTATTTCTTATGATAAATTGAAAGATTATTTTAATGTAAAAATGCCCTTTACCATATATGAAGGTCTTAAGCATGCTATTTTATGTGCAATGCCAGAAGTAAAAAATCTGGATCCTTCTTTAGTAACAAGACCAGTCCAGCTTGAGTTTATAACAATTTTGTGTAAAGATAAAAAAGGTTCTAGAAGAATATATGATTTGTTTATGTCCCAAGGACAACATAAACCTTTGTGTGAAAAGAAATGGACAAATGATTTATCACTACAAGATGACTTTAATTGGAATCAAGTTTATATTAATCTTAAAAATCTAACAAAAGATACAACATTGTTTTGGTTTCAATATAGAATTTTACATAGAATACTTGGTGTGAAAAGATATTTGTTTTTTTCAAAAATTATTGATAATCAAAAGTGTGCACTGTGCTTACAGGAACCTGAGACATTAAAACACTTATTTTTTGAATGTGATTTTGTCAAGATAATCTGGTCATCCTTAGAAGATTGGATTTGTTTAAAATCTGGTAGAACATTGCAATTTAATATACAAACTGTAATCCTCTGTACTGCAGACATTGATGTGGGTTTGAATGTTATTATTGTATTAGTAAAAAAATATATCTTTCAAACATCAAGAAAAAAGTGTACCATTTTATTTAATGATTTATTATTGTACTTGAGTAATTATTTTGTTATAGAAAAAAAAGTATATGATGTTGAACAATTTGAAAAAAGATGGTCTAATTGGAAATGTCTTTTTCAAAGTAATGACTAAGCATTGGAGTTTTATACTATTGTTATATTGACTGATATTTATTTAATGACTAAGCATTGGAGTTTTATACTGTTGTTATACTGACTGATATTTATTTCACCCCCCTTCCACATGTAATATTGTGTGAGTCTCACTCTGTATGTAAGTGTGTGTACGTCTGTATGTGAGTGTGTCATTAACTACATTTAAATGTTTGCTTCTGAACATATATGTAATGTGTTGTTTCTGTAAATAAAAAAAAAAAAAAAAAAAAAAAAAATTTGATCAGAAAAGCTCACTTGAGTCTTCGGCTCAGGTGAGCTAATAAAATGGTTGGATATGGCTTATATACATCAGGGACGGTGAAAAAGGAGTACAGAAGTGACATTTTACACAAGATTCTAAAAGAGAAGTTGTTTCAAATGCAATGGGATTAAAGGATAGTTTTTCCTCTATACCGAAAATAGTTACAGCATGCAAGAAGTAGAGTACTGCTTGTTAAACACGGATAGTGGGGAATGTTCTGGACTGCGAACGACGTCAAACAATATGTATTCTCTGCTGCCTACAAATACAATGTAAGTTGATCTTTCTACTAAATTTTGACAGAAATTTGAATTTTCTTATAAACTAAAAGGGGTAAAGTATTGAATATAAATCAGTCCCTTAGTCAAGAGAGGTTTTTCACTTTAAAAAGAATTATTGGACTTAAACAGATGCGTGCGTAGCAGAAAACAGACACGTAGCATCGATTTTGAAAGTGGGGGGGGTGAGGGGGGGGGTGGGCAGCCACAGAAAAAGTTGACAAACAAAATAAAAAAAAACTAACTTGCCCAAACTAGAAAATCCTATTTCGTTTGTGTGTGTAGGGTGTGGGGGGGGGGTACAGCAAAAACTTTTTTCAATACTTGTTCCTTCCAATATCCATTTTTCAAGCTTACAGTACTATATATCCTTGGTATTACTTTACTTTAGTTTAAAGTCGGGGCGGGGGCAACCAGACTTTCAATGAACATTTTCAATAGTATAAGTATTGTTGGCAAAAAAAGTGGGGGGCCGCCCCACCCCCCTGTTGCTACGTCCCTGGAAAATAAGATCATGACGTTTTAAGAGACGTTAAATACGTTTGCTTTCGTGCGCCGATGTAAAATTACATGCTTTCTTTATTTTTCCATAATTTTCTTATTAAAAGTGATGTCATCACAAAACTTAAAATACATGATTATAAAATGTTTTATTTTGCTATTATAACAATACAAACTTAATTCCACAAAGAGAAGTAAACAAGTTTTCCTTGTCTACGACTTTTTGGCACAACCCTCGTATTTTACTTTAGTTACATGTATGTTAAAACCATATGCAAATACTTTGTTAGAGTATTGACTTGCGTTTTTGAAAGCCGAAAAGCTTTTGAAAAATATAGAAAATGTGAGCAATGGCGTTAAGTTTAAAGTTTACGATAAATTGAGATTAGCCTACATATAATGTTTTGAAATTGCATATTTTCTTATCAGCTGTCCATCGATAAATTGATCATTAAGTTCATTTCGATTCTCATCGTTGTCCCATGTTTGATTGTATAGTCTTTTATCTTTCATTGCGGAGTTTTTTCACCCATAATTAGACATCAATTAAGGATAAAATGCTTCGAAATAGACACGTACATGTACCTTGTTTTTAGGGTTTTAGAGCAATTTTAGTGCAGTGAGGGATGTAAGTCGTGACTTTTATATTAAAGATATTGTATGAAGGGCCTGCGACTTGTACTTCAAAGTACCAAACTCTTGGGAAGGGTTCAGTTGCGATCTATTTTTATCACTTGAGGTCAGAAACAGTTCCGGGTTGTGTTATTTCCGAACATGTTAAACGGAAAAAAAATCTGAATAGAATTACAAGAAGAACACATATGAAAGAATAGATAACACATAAAAGGACATATCCAGGGCACATGTGACATACATATAAATTAAGACAAGGTATTTATATTATAATATTGCAAAAAGCAATGATGTACATGTATTTGGTCAATCATATTTTTTTTTCACAAATAAAAATATGTTTGTTATTACAGTTTTCAACATCCCAGTGTCCGCTTTTACAAATGCGGACACAATCTTTTGAGAAACTGTTAAAAGACTGAACCTCGTTGAAACCATCAAAAGTGACGTTGGTATGAAAATTCCAAGTAAAAACACCCTCAGTGTGAAGATCGGTGGCCCCAATCCAACAATCACAGCAATTAGACTCGTAATGACAACCAGCTGAGAAAAAAAATATATATTCAACAAAGAAAAAAATATACTGTAAATACACATATTTTTGTTGGGTAGAATTGTCTTGGTTTGAGAAAATAACGTTTGTTTGTTGGGATTTTATTTTGTGGATGAAGAACATTTTAATAGCTATGCATAGGAAATTTTACATTTCGTGATGGGCATGAATTCGTGAGTCTCTTCATACTTCGAAAACAACGAAAGTTAAACCCCTATGAAAATTAGTGATTTCACAGTAGATATTATTGATATTTCGAAGTTCAATTCATGTTTCTCGTTCAAATTTCATTTAACTTTCGAGACTTTTTCATTCATTTATTTTTCAGAAACAACCAACAGAAGAAGGTGTGGTATGACCCAAAATCCACCCAGTCCCCAAATCCAAAAATGTAATAAATATATCTCACCTTTATTTCTATCCGAGAGAAAATTATACTGGAGCCAATAAGTTTCCTCGTTCGTTTCACTTTCTACAAGATGAGCTCCATGTTTTTCACAAATATTCTACAATATTTTTGTTTTAATATTTATGACATAATAATATGATTGACATGTTTTTAATGTTGAATTTTGAGTAAAGCTCTTGCATTAACTGTTTTGTATTTGTCAATTAGAGTATAAGGCTCTTTGATTAAGAAAAATAATTCAAAAGTAATTTCATACAGATAATGTTCCATTAATCATTATGAATCATTATGAATTCAAAATGAGAACAATTAAAAAAAAATAAGAGGATTAACTTCTCTTTAAACTAAAATACTATTTGCTTTCTATGTAAAAGTTTTCAAGTCAGTATAGATTTTCATATGACAAACCAATTCCTGGAAGAATTATTGTACTTTATTTTTTTTTTAATTTTATGAGTGATTTCTGTTGCTAAGTAAGATGTGAAAGAAAAGAAATACGTGTAAGTAAGTCTACATATTCACTCAACATGAGTAGAATTAGTTTATTTGACTGATTTAGGTACATCTCTGCAATATTTAAACTATGACGCGTAAATATTACAATATACATGACATCACAATACTTTTGAAACATCGGAATACATGCGCGAGACTTTATGAAGGCAGTGGCTGGATAAAGCTTCGGTTTTTAGGTTACCTTTATTTGGACAGTGTAATGGGTAGTTGCAAGATGAAATAAGTATCTGTACTTTAACACTGCTTTAATTTTAAAAATGGAGATTTTATTACTGAACGAACGCCATTTTTCAACTTTTCTGAAGATTTATTTATATTATTTATAATGACAATATTAGTATGATGTCGAGCGTCCTAGGGTATGTAAATACATGTAAACTATTTTTGAAAAAAAATAATTATTCAGGGAAACAATTATGCTTATCCATACACGATTATGAAAAGAGTAGTTGCAATCCTTTTTGAAAAGAATTTACAAGAAAAATTAAAAGATATAATAAAATAGAAAAGATATAATAAAATAGAATATTTTACCCTTGCATTGTTCCAAGTGTCCACCGTTTCGTTCAGAAAATAACAATGACCATTATAATAAACCCAGTCTTTTGGACAAACTGAAAGGAGATTGAAATTCACATTTATTTCAACCAAAGAAAATGCTTCATTTACTCTATCAAGTTTTAAAACATATATTATATTTACTTTAAATAAAATCAACAAAATACAATGTGGCAACCGACTTTTAATATCTTTAAAAGGCGTTTAAATAGGGAAACTCAACGAATTTGGAAGAAAAATCAAAGAGCAATTCATTTGGGATAAAATCCACAGAAAGAGCAGACAGAGTACATCTTTTTTTACCATAAGACACCATTAAAGCACTTTGCAAAATAGGAAAAAAATACACTAAACAAATATACTGGACTTTGACTTCGGTGATTTCTTCGCATCTCTAATCATTAGGCCTTTCTCTCAATATTTTTTTTCAATAGATTTTCATTCACGTTTAGCTTAATCTAAACAAAACATGTGCAATATTAACAAAATATTAAAAGTGAGTATTATTTCTTTTTCATCTGAATACTATTCAGCCTATTGCAGGAGAATTAATATTTTTATTCCTTTTAACATCTGTTACATTCATATAAATACCAGTATATTGTAAGGGATGATTATTCTAAATTAGCATAAAACACAAAACTATTTTTCGCACTCCTACGTGTCAAATATAAGATGTATATTTCTCAAATCCCAAAGTGACTTTAACAGCAAAAAGATACCCAACCTGGTTCATATAATCATTTAACAAATTTAAGATCTTCAAGGTAATTTAATCAATTGCAAGCCATGGAATCTTTTTTTTAATAAAAAAAACGTTAATATTGTCGATGTTTAAACTCACTGAATTTTTTTTTTTTTTATGCATTAAATTGGTCATAAACTTTAATGCTATTTGACAATGTTTAATCTCAACCGTCAAAATTTAATCAACTTTTTTTTCATTAGCTTATTTTGTTTGTTGAGTATGCTCTTATCTGACTCATCAGCTGGAATACAGAAGCCCTGAACATTGTACATGTATGTAGGTGTTAAAATTATATTGTCAAAATTATAAAATAAGGATAGAAAAGTTGACCTTATAACGTCCATTACCAAGATCACTACTAAATTTCTATCAAAGTCTTTTTTTGAGTTTTAAGTTCCTGAGAATGCTTCAATAGGAATATTTTAATCATAGCTCTTTTGTTATTGAGAATATTTCTTCCTTCTGGATTATATTAGTAATTGTGTGATATTTGATCCCAATTTTGGCCTTATCTTACCTCTGGTGTTTATTTTTAATCTTTAATCTTCGCAAAATGTGCTTAAGGTGATTTCATTTGAGTAACCATGGCTATGTTGTTCTGGAGAAGAACTTTTTTTTCTATATATTCAATAAAAACATTGTCTCCCATCATGACTCCTCTTAACCACAGGGGTCATGGTATCAACATTTTTTTTTAATCTTCACTATCTGACAATGCTTCCATTTGACTAATTTAACTGTACTATCTTATGAAAAGACTTTTTAAAAGGCTCTCCCTACATTTATTCTTATGGAGAAATCTGATCAACATCTCTGGCACCATTCTACCTCGGGGTTGATGATTTGAAAAAAACAACAAAATAAAACATTCCTCTCTGATGACTAAACATGCCTTTTTTGTTCTTGTTGTTGTTTGTGGCCCCAACCGTGTATCATGATTTGAACAAAATTGAATCTAAACGATGTAGAGAAAGTTTGAATTTTATAAGTAATAGTTTTTGAAAAAAAAATCTTTAAGAAATGTCATCAAAATTTTATTATTTCTTGTTATACATGTATCCTCTTGAGTAAGAGCATGATCATACATTTCAACAACATTGAATCTCCTTTACCCAGGGATGCTTTGACAAGTGAAGTTGAAAATGGCTCGGTAAGAAAGTCTCACTTGAGCTAAAAAGACCTAAAACTTAGTTAATGATCGGTCTGGAAATAAAATATGGAATGATTTAATTTTATTCATCCAATACGAGTATGCTCCCCAAACCGGGTTTTAAATGAACGAAAAATTTGTATACATGTATTCTTAATATATTTTGTTTGGAAACGCAATGTTGAAGAAATGAAGTTTTGATTTTTTGAAGGAATAATGTTAAAAAAAAATAATGAAAGAAATATGGTTTTACTGATCTCCTTTTGAGTTACGGCAGTAATGAATATTTAAATTAACCAAACCAAAACAAATTAACTTTGCATAGACATTTTTTTGTAAAATATCAAGTGATTTGGTATTGGACATTATTTATAAACCTTTCAACAAAACCATCCCTCACGGAAGTTAATTCATCGAAACGTATCCTTAAGTAAGTTAGAAAGTGTCTGATGTTTCCTATCAGAATGTATTTTTATTTTATTTCGAGAAACTACATTTATTGTACGTTTTCAATGAAATGTAAACGGATTTAAAGACTTAAATTTAAACTATATACTAATATACTTACGATTATTTAGGGTCCAGAATTCCGAACCATCTATCCTCAGATTAAGTGTAAAGTTCTTATGCACATTAAACTTAAACAGAGTACAATACGAGTTCCTTCTCCTGTATCCGAATCCAGCACACTCTGGCTTCCGTAAAAGACATTGCAAAGCACATTCTGATCGACTTAAGCTTCGGAAAATAATATTAAGTAATGAGCCGCCTGCCCTAGGTGCCATGTTGTCGTAAGAAATGTTTCTGAAAAATATCCCTTCCTGGTAGCAGGAATGGGCCTCACTTTTAAAGATACTTAGAAAAATAGATAGTAAAGCAATATATTTAAACATTTTTTTGATAACTTTTTCAAAAAAATAACACGGTTCATTAATGCACAGCGAAGTTGATATAATAATAAGCAACTGCACTGAAAGACTAATCCGTATGCATCAGTGGGAAAACCTTCATTTTCATTATTGAGCGATGGTTGAATGAAAACACATACATGCATATTCAGTAAATGATTGGGAAAACGTAGAACGACGTGATTGGTTTGCAAATATTTACGTTTCGAATATGTTCTCAGTAATAAGTACACCTAAGTTTGAAAGCTAGGTGTGTTCATTCCTTAGTATTAACACTTGAATGTTGAATTCGTCAGTTTTAAGGCCATAAGCCTAATATGCAATTAATTTTTACTGGACCGAGGGAGGATGATTGCAGGAAATGAGACAGACATTAATTAATATTATTTTACATATGAAAACTGAATGTTTTGTAAACATATTTATTACTGATTAAAGCGACACAAGAAATACATTAATTGAGTTAAACTGTGACTACATGTATGTTTAGATATGTTACATGTATCCATATTATACGTTTAACGTCGGGTAATGTCAAACATTTTCATTTTTGTTTTCTGGATATGAGTGTGTGTCTTTTTTAAATCTGATAAAAATATTACCATTTGTGCTTTTTTTGTTGAAAATTTGAATGTTAATAAAACGGAACATGAAATTAATTAAATATATTTACATATTTTCATCAATGTTTGTCAGTAATAATCAATACTGTCCACGAACTTTACGGACAACCCTCGTACATTGAGCCAAACAAAGTCCTCTGTTTTTGTGCAAATAAAATTCCAAAAAATAACTTATGGGGGCTAGGGGTCAACAAAATATTTTAAGTTTAATCAAATATTACATATTTTGATCAGAACAAATTCAGAACCTGAAAACAAGAATAATAATTATAAAAAAAGTAATAAATCAGTCAATAAACCAATCAATTTAAAAAAAATCATATCTCATAAATATTACATGAATTGCTTGAAACTTTAAAACAAAAGCAATATGTTTCTAATCAAAGTCATGAAGTGTCAGCAGTGACAACAAGGAAGAAGTAAAAACCAGTCAAATTTTATAACGACACCAATGATGAATGATTGAGCAAAAATAATGCAAACGTTTATTAAAGTTTGACAAATTAGGTTTTTCAATCAGGTCTTATTAAGTCTAAGCCTCTCAGGAACTACATAATGTATATTAATTTGTGTTTTGTCAAGGGGAATATGTCCTGCACTTTTATAAGAGAAAGTACAGAAAGAAAGAAAATAAATAAAAAAGTTTTGCTAGCTTTTATTGAAAAGCGATTAAATCCTGTAAAATGGAAATCAAAAGAATGGGTAATGTTGTGCTAAAATACAAACACCCTCTATAAAAGGCTTATAGTTTCCATAGCAACACTATTTGATAGGGATGGAAGAGTGGCTTAAAGTTTCAGCACAGAATGTTGAAGAAAAAGTGCCTGACGTCAGAGTTCCCTTGCTGTGTGCTACTAATAGCCCTAACTATGAATGGAACAAATAAATACGTAAAAAATGCCAAGTACAGTACCGAACAGACCCACCCTGACAACCAAGCAGTCCCAGAAAGCAGTCCCCGGGACTGCTTTGGGAACGCTCTGGGACTGCTGTGGGACTGCTCGGGACCGCTATGGGACTCCTCTGGGGCTGCTCTGGGACTCCTTTGTTCACTCATCTGTGAAAGAGATTCTGAGTGACATGATAGCTCCGCCCCCTTGTGTATTATGAATTTGCAGACTCACAGTTGTTTTGTTTACTAGCAGCAGAGATGAGTTTAAACTATTAAAAAAGCAAGGATTTCTTATAATCTTTTGATAAGAAAAGATTCTTATAATTAATTGATATTTTTTGAGACTGTATATTTACGTAAATGTAGTTCAGAACATTTTTTTTAAATAAAGTAGTTCAATAAGGAAATCAGGAGAAGATTTTTATCCCTAAAAATAAACAACAAGGTTTATGAATAAAAAAATATCTACATGTAGGCCTATTTTATTATTTAATGAAAAATCA
>NW_026925377.1:17500-26249 GCF_032062105.1 Saccostrea cuccullata | reverse complement strand
ATAAAATGAAGATAATGGAAAAAAAGGGTTAAAAAATGGTTAGTATAAAAGGGGTTTTTTAAAAATTTATTCTTTTGAACCTCTGGGCAAAATGAGAAACTATACTTATGAAAGATTCCTGATATAAAAAAGATCACTTTCTTTTCAAATCATGACTAAAGTTCCCCACAAAGTGATTGAGTATTTAGGGGGTAGGGTAGATAGGTTAGGGAATTAAATTGTCTGTTTAACTGTAGGTTGTCTGTCCAAGTCAAAGTTTTTCCCAGAATGCCAGGCTATAATGATCCTAGGATGTGTCATGAAGCAAGGCAATATTACGGCAAATTCAAGGTCACTGGAGAAAGAATAAATGTTTTGTCGCACTCATTTATATGTAATCGAGAATATTTGTTTGCTAATACTTGATACAGAGATTGCTTGTGACAAAAAGGATTTTTTTCTATGATTGTGACTCCGAAAATAGTATCATTTCGATTTGGACAATTTTTGTTTAAGTTTATACTTGATAAAAATTGTTTATAGTCCGCCGGTTACAGATGACTTAAAATAAGGCCATTTTAACAAATTCAGGGCCAATGACAAAGAAATTGAAAAATTCCTGTCAGCGTTATGAAGTTTGATTCACTAACAGTTGTTTCAGATTGAAGGTTTGTCTTGACACAGAGCCAATTCTGTTAAGTTCAGGGTCACTGACAGAAAAAAAAAAATTTTTTTTCCCATGCTATGAGTTAGTAAATGAAAATAATTGGAGGCTCTTACTTGAAACATAGATTACTTATGATTGGAGGTTGTGTCATGACCCTGATCAAAGGTCATTCTAGCAAATCTAGGTCACTGACAGAGAAAAAAATGTTTAAGCATAACTTTGTAATTAAAATTCACTGGAGGCTCATACTGAGAAGAAAGGTTTTTCACATAAGAAAGTGCAGTGACCTTGACCCAAGGTCGGTACTTCCTGTCCATAGCTCCAACGGAAGACCACTCGTTGCTTTGCAACGAGCTCGGCTCTAGTTTAAAGTAAGTTTGTTTTATATATACGCATGAGAAACTCTCATTTACAAGCTGAGCGAAAAGAATTACCTGTACAAATTTTAATCAAGACTAGAACAAAATAACAATTTCATAAGATCAGTAAAATGTTAAATCACAACTTTATTTTCATAAGTCACTCGAAATATTAATCGTTTTTGAGATATATAGCAAAAACTTTCAAGGGCACTAGATCCCTAATTTTAGGGGCCAGCCCCTTTTAAATGATATCAAATGAAAGCTCTTGCAATTATGCACAACTTTTATTCAACATGTCTTAACAAAATATTTTTAGTTTTCAAGATAAAAAGGAAAATATGTGTAAATTTTCGCTCATTTAGGCGTTCTATTTTTTGACCCCTATATAGCGCCATTTTGAATGCAGAAATCGAAAAACAAAAATAGATGTGCACAACTTCAATCCTTCTGTTATCCAAAACAAGTAAAATTTCTGCTTCAGCTTTTGTGGTCTCTGAGCCTTTATCCGGAAACGAAAGCCTATGATTTTTCGTTTAAAGGGAAATAACTCAAAACCGGAAGTGACTTTTTGAAATTTTAGTCATTATTCTGATAGAGTTTATAAACGTCTATAATGTCTGAAAATTTGAGCGAAATCCGTTGAGAAATGAGTGAAATATGAGGCCTCAAAGTTGGCGTCTAGGAAGTAGAAGAAAAAAAAAAGAACTAGAGCAAAGCTCGTTGCAAAGCAACGAGTAGGTCTTCCGTCCGGTTTTGACCGGAAGTGCCGGAAGTGAAGTCAACAAAAGAAAGCAATGAGCTAAAAAGTCTCCACTGACTTTATAATTTCATTTTTGCATCAAAATCTTCAAAATAAGCCATTTTTTTGCTACTTCCGGTTTGACCGGAAGTGACGACGACGGACGGAAAAATTACGTTTTATGCTTCCAGAGACATATGTAACCACAAAACTAGTCAAGAACGGCAAAAAAAACGCGTTTTCCGACTACTTCCGGTTTGGCCGGAAGTGACGACGACGGACGTATTTTGACGACACCAGTAGATAAAGCTTGACATTTTGAACAACTTTGCTTCTTTGATCTCTTACAAATTCTTAATACTTTTTGACTTATGAAAGAAAAACTTTCGGCCCCCCTAGGCCCTTAAATTTAGGGGCCAGCCCTTTTTTTTAAGATATCAGTTGAAAGATCATGAAATTTTACACTTCTTTTCTTCTATATGATTAAACAAAATGTTAACAGGTAAAAAGATATCGTAGAAAAGGTGTTAAAAATTTTGAAATTTGCGATATGTCATTTTTCGAGCCATAGCCAGCGCCGACGTACTGCACTTCCGGTAAAAACGAAAGACGTTACGCATATCTATAGACTTTGCTCTATCATACCTGAAAGTATCATGTTTCTATCTAGAGCCATTATTGAGAAAGTCTGGAGACAACCTGACCCTTTAAAATTCATAAAATCGGCAATATTTCCAAACTGGAAGTGACGTCATCAAAACGGAAAAAATTGCATAAGGTTCAAGTAATGTTACATAAGTCCTGAAAGTTTCGTTGAAATCCATCGAGCCGTTAAAATTAAATAAAATTAATTTTTATGCTCCCAGTGACAGATGTTACCCAAAAACTTTTCAAGAACGGTAAAAATACGCGTTTTTCGACTACTCCCGGTTTGGCCGGAAATGACGTCGACGAACGTATTTTGACGACTCCATTAGATTAAGCTTGACATTTTGAACAACTTTGCTTCATGGACGTATTACAAATTCTCAATACTTTTTGAGATATAAAGGAAAAACTTTCGGCCTCTGTAGACCCCTAATTTTAGGGGCCAGCCCTTTTTCCGAGATATCATTTGGAAGAACTTAAAATTCTACACTTCTTTTGATCTATATGTTTTAACAAAATATTTCCAGGTAAAAAGATATCGTAGAAAAAGTGCTTAAAATTTTGAAATTCGCGATAGGCCTATTTTCGGGCCATACCGAGCGCCGACGTGCAGCACTTCCGGTAAAAATAAAATACATTCCACAAATCTACAGACATAGGTCTACTAGACCTGAAAGTATCACGTGGCTATCTAAAGTCGTTTAGGAGAAATCGTGCGGACAAACTGACCCTTAAAAAATCAATTTTGTGCTGATAACTCCGGACCGGAAGTGACGTCATCAAAACAGAAAAAAACGCATAAGGTTCAAGTGATGTTACATAAGTCCTGAAAGTTTCATGGAAATCCATCGAGCCGTTTTCGAGAAATCGCGTGCACAAAATCGGTAAGAAAAAAAACAATAATAATAATAAAAGTGAAAAAGAAACCTAAGAATAACTAGAGCAAAGCTCGTTGCAAAGCAACGAGTAGGTCTTCCGTCCTGTTTGACCGGAAGAAGCTTTCATTTTTAACAAAAATGAGAAATAACACACAAAAATGCTTTGAATCCTCTAAAACTATGTTGATTAATGCACAAATAAGCCATTTTTGCTACTTCCGGTTTTACCGGAAGTGACGACGACGGGCAGAAAATAAATTATTATGCCCCCAGAGACACATATGATTCAAAAACTTGTCAAGAACGGCAAAAATACGCGTTTTCCGACTACTTCCGGTTTGACCGGAAGTGACGACGCCGGACGGATTTTGACGACTCCAATAGATTTAGCTTGACATTTTTAACAACTTTGCTTCTTTAACCTATTACAAATTCTCAATACTTTTTGAGATATAAAAAAAACATTTTCGGCCCCGCTAGGCCCTTTATTTTAGGGGCCAGCCCTTTTTTCGACAAATCATTTGAAAGGTCTTGAAATTCTACACTTTTTTTGTTCTATATGTTTTCACAAAATATTTCCAGGTAAAAAGATATTGTAGAAAAGTTGTTAAAAATTGTGAAATTCGCGATAGGACTATTTTCGGGCCATAGCGAGCGCCGACGTGCGGCACTTCCGATAAAAACGAAATACCTTATACATATCTATAGACTTTGGTCTATGATACCTGAAAGTTTCATGGTTCTATCTTGAGCCATTATTGAGAAAACTGCCGGACAAAATGACCCTCTAAAACTCACTAAATCGCAGAAAACTCCGAACCGGAAGTGACGTCATCAAATTAAAAAAAAAACGCCTTAAGTTCATATAATTTGTCATCAATGCTGAAAGTTTCATGAAAATCCATCGGCGCATTTACGAGAAATCGCCTGCACAAAATCGGTAAGAATAATAATAAGAAAAGTTGAAAAGAAACAGCAGAATAATAAGAAGGTCTTCCGTTGAAACGGAAGACCTTAACAAGAAGGTCTTCAGCTGAAGACGAAAGACCTTAATAAAAGTGAAAAAGAAACCTAAGAATAACAAGAAGGTCTTCCGCTGAAGACGGAAGACCTTAATAATAATCTTTACCAACAGAATCAGTAGAAGGTCTTCCGTTGGAAACGGAAGACCTTAAAAAAAAGAATAATAACAGTGAAAAAGAAACAATAGAATAATAGTAGGGTCTTCCGTTGAGACGGAAGACCCTAATAATCTTTACCAACAGAATCAGTAGAAGGTCTTCCGTTGGAAACGGAAGACCTTAAATATTCTATAAAAATGTTTTTGCTAGAACAGGTAGAACATGCAGTCCGGAATCATACATATTGTTCAAAAAGAAACTGAAGGCATACTATATCTATTTTTCAAGCAAACATGTGATTATTCCTTTTTCATGTTGTTATAACTTGTGAATTAAAAATGTTATTCATGTATGAACGGTTCGATTCTATCAAACCCACTCCCATTGGATCCGCCAATGAAATAAATTGCTTTATTGGAACTCTTCATCATGAGGAGATACAAAAAAAATCGTTACTGGAAGTTTTCCCGAAGTCAGTGTTTATGAATTATGTAGGTAAATAAAAGTTATAACTTATATTAATGATATTATTCACTTGTCTTTAATTATCTTAGTTGATGAGTGATATTGATTTTAAACATGCTAATGGATACAGGGGTTTATTTATAGTAGGCCAATAGATTAACACTTCAAAATAAAGCTCCCCTTTTGAAAAAAAACAAAACTTTTTCTCATGTGTTTGTTAGTGAAAATAACGTAATTATTACTTATTAAACATTAAGACTTATAGAACACTTAAAAATTATACGAGTTAATTTTAGAAGTGACTCCAAGGTCTGCTGTCAGAATGCAGTATTACAATAATTCTTCATCTCTGGATATGTTCATAGCTCCATGCAGTCCAACCTAGCACTCTGACACTGATGCCGAGATTCTCTTCTTTTATGTAAAGACTGAAAAGGGTAGTCCAGTGAGTAAAACATGTATTTCTTTGTTTATTTTGTAGATAAACAGATATGTCGTCTAATGAACATGAACCGATGAAAAAGAAATCTCGGAGAGGGAAAGCCAAGGATCCTACACTAACAGAGGATAAAAATCCGAACTTGGTAAATTTTTAATCCACCCTTGTATTCTAAAAGATTTCCCATGTAAGTATGTATTATCGTTTGCAGCTAACTGTAAAGTTTCACGTTACGTAACGAACTAGTTGACAGCTGCACTGGAGGTAAATTGTACACGCCTCCTAAACCGCAAGCTTTACGACTAGAACGTTCTTCTTATCCCTGATTGGTTGCTCATGCAACAGACTATTTCCGTGTCAATGTTGATAATTTGAGTCGACCAATCAAGTGAATTGTTTAAGCTGGATGCATATGACGAAAAAGATCACGACGAAATGGAAACTTTACAGTTAGCTGCAAACAATAATAAATGACAAAATCATAAGTCTGCAAGTTCAGTTTTATTCTACACGTAAAGAGGGGTATAGACTATATAAAGAATTTTTGTCATTTACAAACTAAACTTGGGGAGCGACTATGCCAAAAGCAAGGATTTGGAAGTCAATTATACATGTACATGTGATATGTACCGGCTGTACAGGAAATATCCTGTATATTTTACTCCCATCATGGTTTCCCGGCTGTACACCAAAATTCACGGGAAATGAAAATGTGTACCATATTTTGAAATGTTTACCAGAAATCACCATTTTTCTTTCATTCCCTCTCTCGCAACGCATGAAATCTCGAACTATGCGTGACTTACTGTGCTTGATTAATGTAAACAAAACATCATGAACCAATGTGTGAAATATTCCCGTGATAATAACATAGTAATTAGCTAGGAGATATCAAAGCATTTTGTTTGGCTGATTGCTTTTTTATACGACCTTTATCAAGGAATTTTTAAATTATAATTTATTAAAACTAAAGACGTTTCAGAGAAAATCCCATTCACAAGAATTGGAGACACTTTGTGGCAGCAAAACGAAAGTCTAGAGTCTTTAGTCCATTATTTGATTAGGCCTACGTAATGTCTTTTCAAACACAGATTAAGAGAAATGTTTAAAAATTGCAGCTGAATGGAAACGACCAGACTCGAATAAACTGTTTTTAAACACTGTCCTTTTTAAGTTCAGCATTTAGCATAGTTTAATGCCAAAATTCAAAATTCTTCAAGAGTTTCTTGCAATGAATAATAAATCATAATACATGTAAAGCAGTGGTGCACCTGTACATTGAATTGAAATTTATTATTAAGAAAAGCACCTTACATTTTTTTTTTTGGTCGAAATTTTGTACCGTTTTTTGTTCCATTTTTTGATTAGCAATGTACAGTATTTTCACCCAAATTCCAGTATTTTGAAGGCTGCTGTACAGTATCTGGGTCTAGAAATTATCACATGTATGCAATTACTTGAGAGTGTTTTTAGTGACATTGAGGGTCACATCAGAGGACAAATTCTATCAACCAATCAAATCGTTGCCTGCAAAACAATTGTATATTGTTTATGCAAATGAGTCTAAAGCTGTTCTGAAGTTGGCCACTAGTATGTGGGTGGATCTAACATCTAATTTCAATTAGATTGCAGTCAGGTGCTCTTCCATTTGAGTTATCCAGACTGTTATCCACAGCCCAAACCAGTACAGTACAGCTGTAAATACTTTGATAAGATTAAAATAAAAGTATTACTAAAAATAGTGACTTAACTAAAATATCTAATCTTTTGATTAATTCCAAACTTATCTATATATGAATCATTAACTTTTCGGGTGTCTATTAGTGCCTTGATTTATAGATTTGCTAATTTGCAAGGGGATGCCCTGCATCTCAGAATTGCAGAGTCTTTGTTTTTCTTTTAATTTGCATTTTTCTGTTTTCTTGAAGAATTTGGAAACTGAAGCCATAAATTCACCGGACTCACCCCTGAGAAAGAAACACACATCATCTTCTTTATCAACTTATTCTTCATCATGCTTATTGTCTGAACCTGGAGAGGATGTAGAATCAAGTGTCTTCAATAGTCCACCATCAAGTGAGGATGAAAGAAAATATCCAGCAAGTCACTGGGGTTATAAAGATCTGGCATACATAAATATCTACTATGAAAGTGAACCAGAGACTTTAGACAAATTTTTCAAAGATGTTAAAGATGCTTTTATCAAAGAAAAAGGTTTCTGTCCGGACATAAGCAAAATAAGTGACATTTTGAAGAAAGAAGTTGAAGAAGTGTTGACATTTTCTTATGACTTGATGGAAATTAAAAATGTTCGCAAATTGGATCATAAAGAAAAGACTGTAATGAAAGTAAAGCAAGAAATGAAAGAAATCGCAGAAAGAGCTAACATGAGGGAAATGCCAGTAATCTCAGATGAAAAGTAAGTTATCAATTTCTGCATCTGTCTGTCTGTCCATCTATTTTCAATTGATTTCTGATGAAGAAAAACTTACTCAATTTTACCAAATTTGTCACATATAACATCCTTGGGTAAAAAAGGGATTGTAATTTGTTAAAATTGAGAACCAGTTCCCTTTCTGTGAGGATATAATCAAGAAAAAGCAAATTTAGGGTGGGATCCTTATTAACATTTTTTTTCGAAAGAACAACTCAGCTAGAAGAGGTCAGACCTATATATGGAGCATCCCGAGGATGTGTAGATTGTAAATTGTTCAAATCATGACCTCTGGGCTTATTTAACCTAGAGGTCATATATTTATGGTGATCGAGGGGCCAAAATAGGAGGATAAAAATTTTGCATTTAACATGTTTAAATATTAAAGAAAAATTCCGTTGGAACAACAGGCAAAAGAAGAGAAAAAGGAACTTAAGCATGAAAGCTTCCTGAGTAAGTGTAGATTCTACATTGTTCAAATCCTAGCTCCCTGGTAAAGTCCTTTATTACAAGGACAAAGCTTCAGTATCATCAGAGACTTCTGGTTAAGTTGCCCACATGGCGCACGGGTTAGAGCGTCTGTTCTAGAGTTGCGAAGTAAGGAGTTGATTGACTTGATTCTTACATCGCAGGTTGGAATCCCACTGTGGGACGTGGAGACTGGTCCTAGGGATAAGACTGTATAAACCGAGGTCCCGTGTCGCAGTAGGTGCTGCCACAAAAAAATTCCCTCAATGGCCCTGAGTGCGAAGTATAGGAAAAAATTTGGCAAGTGGTGGTGTCTCCATATGAGTGAAAAATCCTTGAGATGGACGTTAAACAACATACAATCAATCTTATCAGAAATCATTATGAATCGTAAATTAAATGATTTTAGTGAGGAAAAGTAATGTTTCTTTTCATTTTAATTTTTCAGAGTATTTGGACCATCTTTAAAGAAATTTGTACAAAAGGCTGTGGTAATGATGGATTCAACTATAATTGATTTTGCAAAAGAGACAAGTTGTCTAGTAAGAA